>NW_027507758.1:36805943-36815943 GCF_037356315.1 Lithobates pipiens
TATATATTCATTTCTATTGCTGTGAAAAAATCTAAAATATTGAAAATATATAGATATCTTTTGGCAATTTACATGAAAAAAATGAGGTTATATACAGTATGTATATATATATATATATATATATATATATATATATATATATATATATATAAAAGACTAGCCTGTGCCTTGTCAAAACATTGAAATAAAATGCTCACTTTGCATTCACATATCAATTACCCATGAGTTACGCTTTGGACTATATATATATATATATATATATATATATATATATATATATATTTTTTTTTTTCTTACCTTTGTATTTAATTATAGGTGTACTGTCCCTTTAAAATATTATATAAAATATATATATATATATATATATATATATATATATATATATATATATATATATATATATTTTTTTTTTTTTTTCTTACCTTTGTATTTAACTATAGGTGTAGTGTCCCTTTAATATATATATATATATATATATATATATATATATATATATATATATATATATATATATATATATTTTTTTTTTTTTTTTCATTGCTGACTGTTTTGTTTTTTCCGTAAACAAATTAAATAACAGGGCTAAATTTTGGCACAATAGTAGGTCCAGGAAAGCCGAAAGGGGCCTCCATAACCCTCTGGGGCTATTAACTCCCCTAATGCCAGCTGTACACATATATGTGGCTACAGTGCTTTTATGTTGTCCTGCCACATATGTGTATACAGCAAGAGAAAATTGTAATAAATAAATATTTAAAAGTAAAATTAATATAAAATAAAATAAAAAAAAACAATGACACCCCCACCCCCCCAAAAAAAAGCATTGTAAAAAATAATAACTAAAAAAATATAAATTGTAAAATGTAATAACTAAAAAATATAATGTAATTGTAAAAAAAAAAAAAAAAAATACTGACACAGTCCACGCCTCATCAGTGCCACCTATCAGCAGTGCCCAATGCCATCAGTGCTGCATATTAGTGCCACTATCACATGAAATTAAAAAAAAAGTATAGGTGATCGTTATCGGTGAGTACTTGAAAAAAAAAGTATCGGTACTTGTACTCGGTCTTAAAAAAAGTGGTATCGGTGCAACCCTAGTTGTTTTACAAAGTGATCATTTACAATTACTTTAATAATATCCATAGAACCAACCCCTATATATCTAATTTTAGCCAAAATATTCAGGTGCCATCTAAAAGCGGGTAACCCGGCTAGAGACAAAATAAAAAGAGGACAGCCCTGCCATATGTTGAGTAAAACTCTCCTTTACTCAATGACACCTTTTTTTTTAGTTAAGGGGTTGCATGACCGTTAAAGTGCTCTATGAAACATCTTGCATGTGTATGGAGGATCTCAGTGAAGTCCTCTTTCCATTCACTTCTCAGGACTTTTGCTGTAATCAGATGGCATCTTTCAGGAGGGCGATGTTTTATTGAGCACCCTCTCATCACAGCGAGTATCTGGCTGGCTAACCCTATGAGGACTGGAACTGGAACATGCAAGAGAACGACTTAAACTCCTTTGAAACCAGCAAACTTTTGTTCTTGTTTCAATAAAGGATTGATTGCTGGAGCATTAAGCAGCCTAATACAATCTATAGAGGATTTGAAACAGTGAGATGTTGCCTGTAATGTGATTCAATTTTACAGTTTATTTTTTCTTAAGTACCAAAACACAAAAAAAAGACGCCGCTGCCTAAATTCCTGCTTGGGCTTTCGTTTCTTCAGCGGCTTAAAGTGAGTTAAAGGGAAATTATCGGGTGTGTCAGTGCAACTTTATATAGATCAGCTTTCGTTATTAATAAACGGGATTTATTTAACTGCTTGCCGATCAGCGCACACAGATATACGTCGGCGAAATGGCACAGGCAGGCAAATGGGTGTACAGGTATGTCCCTTTAAATTTGCCACCTATTGGGCGCCACCACACGCCGCGGGAGTGGTGGCCCAGAGCCCAGACAAACATGCCCCCCCCAAAAAAAACTGAGCACTAATCTTTTTCACCCCCCCCAAGCATAAATTCCCCATCCTCCCAGTGCAAATCTGCTCCCCTGCTGAAATCCCCCCTCCCAGCACAAATCTTTACCCCCCCCCAAATCCCCCCAATTCAAATGCCCCCCCCCCAAAAAAAAATCATTCCTCCTAGCACAAATTCTCTAACCCTAAAATTGCCCCTCCCAGTACACATCTTCCCCCCCCCCACCATTGCAAATCCCCCCTTCCAGCACAGAGCCCCCCAATCATCCCTCCCTGCACAAATTTTCTTCCCCCATTGCTACTCCCTGTAAATATTAGCATATCCCCAAAATTCCCCTCCTAGAATAATACTTACTCTCTGCTGCCCCCCAAATCCCCCTTACCAACACAAATCCCCTCCCCCCAATTTCCTTGTGGCGCCCCACCCCCTCACATGATATCACAGTGTCCAGAGCAGCCGCTCCTCCTGCCCACCCCTTGTCCCTGCCCTGCCCGCGGGTCCTGGGAACTCGATGTTCGCCGGCAGCCCGCGATTGCGGTGAGGAGAGATAGAACGGGGAGATGCCTATGTAAGCAAGGCATTTCCCCCTTCTGCCTAGTGAAATGCAGAGATCTACTGCTTCCTGTGATCAGGAGCGGTGATCGCTGTCATGTCCTAGGTAGCCCATCCCCCCACAGCTAGAATCACTCCCTAGGACACACTTAACCCCTTGATCACCCCCTAGTCTTTAACCCCTTCCCTGCCAGTATCATTTACACAGTAATCAGTGCATTTTTATAGCAAAAGTGGCCGATGTGTCCGCCGTAATATTGCAGTTCCGAAAAAAAAAAAAATCACAGATTGCCGCCATTACTAATAAAAAAAAAATAATAATAATAAAAATGCCATGAAATTATCCCCTATTTTGTAGACACAATAACTTTTGCACAAAGCAATCAATATACGCTTATTACGATTTTTTTTTTACCTATAATATGTAGAAGAATACGTATCGGCCTAAACTTTTTGGGGGATATTTATTATAGCAAAAAGTAAAAAATATTGCTTTTTTTCAAAATTGACACAGAAGGTGTTTTTACCATGCATGCATAGAATACATGCAATAATGTCGGGATCCGACCCAGATGCCTGACCAGCTGCTGGCTTGGCCTCTCATTGCGCTGTTGAGAGACTGAGCTCCACAGCCCAGGGCTCCAGTGAGCGCTGGAGGGGCAGAGCACAGTGCTGATGGCTAACAGTCACCGCTCTGTGCTTAGAGCGGACCAGAGAACTGAGCGATCAGCGGTCTTTGAACACTCAGTTCTTAGTGTAGAGCTTGTGGGAGGACAGCAGCAGCATTGGATCAATGCTGCAGCCATCAAGGTAAGCATGTATGTTTGTTTGGTTTTTTGTAAACCCGCACTTCTCTTTTAACAACCATTTACAGCAGAAAGCTGTCATGTATACCAGTGCTAGTAATACCGAGCCTTAAATTCATCCATAGCTACCAGCCATAAATATAGATATGATTGCTGCTGGGTAAAGGTCAGTTGCTATAGATATTGCACTTTGCAGCTCATCAGTGCTTTTATTATTAACCACTTCAGCCCTGGAAGATTTTACCTCCTTCCTGACCAGAGCACTTTTTGCGGTTCGGCACTGCGCCACTTTAACTGACAATTGCGCGGTCGTCCGACGTTGCACCCAAACAAAATTGACGTCCTTTCTTCCCCACAAATAGAGCTTTCTTTTGGTGGTATTTGATCACCTCTGCGTATTTTTATTTTTTGTGCTATAAACGAAAAAAGAGCAACAATTAAAAAAAAAAAACACTTTTTTTTTACTTTTTGCTATAATAAATATCCCCCAAAAATATATATAAAACAATGTTTTTCCTCAGTTTAGGCCGATATGTATTCTTCTACATATATTTGGTAAAAAAAAATCGTAATAAGCGTACATTGATTGGTTTGCGCAAAATTTATAGTGTCTACAAAATAGGGGATATTTTTATGGCTTTTTTATTATTATTTTTTATTAGTAATGGCGGCGATCTGTTTTTATTGGGATTTATTTATCTATTTTATTGGAATTTATTTATCAATTTTTATTGGGACTGTGTGCTTGCCTGCTATCCCTGCCTCTTAAAGGGGACATACAGGTACGCCCATTTTCCCACCACTGCCATTGTGCCGACATATATCGGCGTGCAGAGGTTGGCAAGTGGTTAATAATACATACATATATATATATATATATATTTTTTTTTTTTTTTTTTTTTTTACTGAGTTTAGTGTCACTTTAAACACACCCAACTTTTTGAGATGGGAATGAGGGACACCTATCAGCAAAAGTATGCAGGTATAGGACATGCCCCTTGTTACGCCCCCTTAAAGGAGAATTGTACAAAAAGTAAAAGATTGGTTAAACCCAGAACTTTTTTTTTTACCACTAATATTCCTTTCTATTTTTTGGGAATTTACAAATGCAGCAATTTACAAATCTTATGAGAGGTTTAGCACTAGGTAACACTCTTTGATAGGTAAAAAGTGCATTTTTTATACATCTATATGGATCAGACCGAAATGAGGGACAAAATGAGGGACAGAGGGACATCGCTCCAAATCAGGGACAGAGGGGCTTTGCTCCAAATCAGGGACAGAGTAACATTGCTCCAAATCAGGGAAAGAGGGGCATTGCTCCAAATCAGGGACAGAGGGGCTTTGCACCAAATCGGGGACAGAGGGGTTTTGCTCCAAATCAGGGACAGGGGTACATTTCTCCAAATCAGGGACAGAGGGGCTTTGCTCCAAATCAAGGAAAGAGGGACATTGCTCCAAATCAGGGACAGAGGGACATTGCTCCAAATCAGGGACAGAGGGACATTGCTCCAAATCAGGGGCAGAGGGACATTTCTCCAAATCAGGGACAGAGGAGCTTTGCTCCAAATCAAGGAAAGAGGGGCATTGCTCCAAATCAGGGACAGAGGGACATTGCTCCAAATCAGGGGCAGAGGGACATTTCTCCAAATCAGGGACAGAGGGGCATTGCTCCAAATCAGGGACAGAGGGGCATTGCTCCAAATCAGGGACAGAGGGGCATTGCTCCAAATCAAGGACAGAGGGACATTGCTCCAAATCAGGGACAGAGGGACATTTCTCCAAATCAGGGACAGAGGGGCATTGCTCCAAATCAGGGACAGAGGGACATTGCTCCAAATCAGGGACAGAGGGACATTGCTCCAAATCAGGGGCAGAGGGACATTTCTCCAAATCAGGGACAGAGGAGCTTTGCTCCAAATCAAGGAAAGAGGGGCATTGCTCCAAATCAGGGACAGAGGGACATTGCTCCAAATCAGGGGCAGAGGGACATTTCTCCAAATCAGGGACAGAGGGGCATTGCTCCAAATCAGGGACAGAGGGGCATTGCTCCAAATCAGGGACAGAGGGGCATTGCTCCAAATCAAGGACAGAGGGACATTGCTCCAAATCAGGGACAGAGGGACATTTCTCCAAATCAGGGACAGAGGGGCATTGCTCCAAATCAGGGACAGGGGGACATTTCTTCAAATCAGGGACAGAGGGGCTTTGCTCCAAATAAAGGAAAGAGGGACATTGCTCCAAATCAGGGACAGAGGGGCATTGCTCCAAATCAGGGACAGAGGGACATTGCTCCAAATCAGGGACAGAGGGACATTGCTCCAAATCAGGGGCAGAGGGACATTTCTCCAAATCAGGGACAGAGGGGCATTGCTCCAAATCAGGGACAGAGGGACATTGCTCCAAATCAGGGACAGGGGGACATTGCTCCAAATCAGGGACAGAGGGACATTGCTCCAAATCAGGGGTAGAGTGGCATTGTTCCAAATCAGGGACAGGGGGACATTGCTCCAAATCAGGGGCAGAGGGGCATTGTTCCAAATCAGGGATATTGGTCCAAATCAGGGATAGAGGAGCTTTACTCCAAATCAGGGACAGACTGGCATTGCTCCTAATCAGGGACAGAGGGACAGTTCCTCCAAATCAGGGACAGCTGGGAGCTATGCTTTAAACCTCCTCGTCCTATGCTCCTATTGCTACTATATGAAAAAAAAATTAAAATACAGCAACAATAATACAACGGACTGCATCACTCATAGCGATCTGTGATGACTGATTAGTAAATGGTCTGGCTGTGTCAGTGTACTTTGTGCTTTATATGATCCTCCTCGTGTCACTGTGATGATCAGACATGCCTCTGATGTACTCCATATGCCTGACAATGACTAATTCTGCCCACAAGAGCGAATGTGGATCAATCGTCATCTCAGCACAGGAATCATTGGCTGCGCCCAGCGCCTACAGCGCCGCTTGTGTAGCGGAGAGGAGCGCCCAGCCCCGAGTGTAACCAGTTCAGCACCACCGCTCCGGACAGCGACTCTCCCCCCTTGTCGGTCCCGACCGCCCCGCGCTCAGTACAGCCCCCCCACCCCCCTCATCCCATCCCTTCCCTGCAGACTGAATGCAATGATTGCACAAGCAGGAAAACACGAACATCACGTCGCTTTGCTAAAGATCCCATTGTGATCACAGCAAACCCTATTCCAGGAGCACCCCCTCCCTTACCCTTCTCCCTCCCTTACCCTTCTCCCTCCCCCTCCCTTACCCTTCTCCCTCCCCCCTCCCTTACCCTTCTCCCTCCCCCTCCCTTACCCTTCTCCCTCCCTTACCCTTCTCCCTCCCCCCTCCCTTACCCTTCTCCTCCAGAGTGTGTGCCGATCCGCTTCAATCGTCTCGTGTATTGCAATGCCCCCCAAACAAGTTTCTCCAGCCCATACCGACAAGATGTAACCCTATTGGAGCACAAGGCGGCGCAACAGCACATTGAATAATAAAAAAAAAAAAAAAATGAAAGCTTCAGCCATGTGTGCTGATGCAGCTTGGCTTACAAGGGGTTAAGGAGATGTGTAGAAGTTTTCTTTCTTTCTTTTTCTTTTTTTTTATATTCCGGAGATCTTGGAACATTTGATCTATAGCCATAGCAAGGGGAATAAATGCTACTTCTGGCTGCATGCAAAAAAAAAAAAGGAGCTCCTGAAAATTGAGCAGCACATGCTTCTTTCCCCCCTTCTCTCCTTCTTCTAGGTGTGTAATACCAGCAGAGGAAATCAGAAAAGAGGAATTTTTTTTTTTGCACATCCTTTTTTTTTTTTTAACTCTGCCTCCCTCGTTCACATAGGCTCTTCCTCTGCATTGCATCCAAAGCTTCAGTGATTTGCTGTTTGGAGACTGCAGATTTGCATAGGGCTTGAGATCGGAAGCATATTCTTGTTGGCTGATTCTTTCATAAGGGTGCACTATCCTCTGGAAAACATCCTCTGCTATTACTGTTAATAGACCACTCAGATGGCATTGGTGGTTGGTGGTGGTGGTGGTGGAGAGGTGGGGGGGAAGAGGATGGCTGATGATGGAGTAGCTTGTGGTTTGAGTCTGCTCTGTTGGAAGTAGCTCCACTCAATGCAGAATTTAGGAGAGCACATCAATTTCTATTCCTCAGCAAGCTTGTAGGAAGTGGCTTTTTTTCTTGTCTTTTTCTTTTTTTTTTCTTCTTCTAACTGTGGATATCCTTGTGGATTATTATGGCTGCGATGCATCTAGAGGAAATCCCTTTAAGGCTGCTAGTTTTGCAAAGTATGGATCGTTAATTGAAAGCTGCTCCTCAACTTGTCACCTCTTCTGATCCTGAAGAGGATCAAGCCACAGAAGATCTGTTCTCCCAGCTCTTGCTTTTTTTTATTTATTTATTTTTTATTATTATTTTTTTTCCTTATGTGTTTGGCTGGGGATTGCTGTTATGGGACCAGAAAACTGAAGGGGAGAATTAAGTAAAGGAGGGCAATAGGAGACTTCTTCATCCATTGCTAAGGAAGGAGGGAGACATCCAAAAGGAGAACGTGGTGGAGACTTCTTCACCTAAGACATCCAAAGGAGAACGTGGTGGAGACTTCTTCACCTAAGACATCCAAAGGAGAACGTGGTGGAGACTTCTTCACCTAAGACATCCAAAGGAGAACGTGGTGGAGACTTCTTCACCTAAGACATCCAAAGGAGAACGTGGTGGAGACTTCTTCACCTAAGACATCCAAAGGAGAACGTGGTGGAGACTTCTTCACCTAAGACATCCAAAGGAGAACGTGGTGGAGACTTCTTCACCCAAAACATCCAAAGGAGAACGTGGTGGAGACTTCTTCACCTAAGACATCCAAAGGAGAACGTGGTGAAGACTTCTTCACCCAAGACATCCAAAGGAGAACGTGGTGGAGACTTCTTCACCCAAGGCACCCAAAAGGAGAACGTGGTGGAGACTTCTTCATCCAAGACATCCAAAAAAAGAAGGGGTTGGGGTGGGGGGGCTAAGACCCCAGTGGTGCTGGTATGGAGCTGTGAATTGGAAACAAAGGTTCGGTGGAGGATTGGGGGGTGGGGGGAATAAAAAAAGTTTGTCCTGGGGAGGGGGGGTTGCCTCTCTGACTGCCTCCATGCAGGGGCACGGGCAGCAGCGGCAATTGCCTTATTGGAACTTATGCTGTGACCCGGGCCCTACTGGCACCGGCCCCCGCCTGGCCATGTGGATACTGCCCCTTACCCTCAGCGGGCTCATCGGATTGACCTGGGGGGCATCTAATCTAGGATCTCATCATATTCACCACTTCCATGGAGCAAAACATGTCTCAGCGCCCATTGCAATCTACAGGTCACCTGCATCCTTAAGGGGAGGAAACGGTGGGTCTTCTTTATTTTCTTTCACTTGGTGCCTGCTTAACATGCATTAAAACTGTCACTGTAGATTGCTTTTCTTTTTTGGGGATAGCTTGGAGGCTCCCTGGCTGTGAACAGGTTAATAATGTTTTACTACTGTCACTGTAAATGCTATTCGTTTTGGCTAGCTTGCAGTCTTGTACTTGGTTGTGAACAGGTTAATGATGCACTACAACTGCCACTGTAAAACGGCTCCCCCCTTTTTTTTTTGGTTAGCTTGGAGGCTTGCACCTGGTTGTGAACAGGTTAATAATACACTACAAATACCACTGCAGATGCTTTTCTTTTTTTTTTTTGTCTGGCTTGGAGGCTTCCACCTGGCTGTGAACAGGTTAATGATGCACTACAACTGCCACTGTAAATGCTTTTCTTTTTTTGGCTAACATAAAGGTTTGCACCTATATTAACATGTAATGATACACTACAACTGCCACTGTAAATGCTCCCCTTTTCTGGCCAGCTTGGAGGATTTTACCTGGTTGTGAACAGGTTAATGATGCACTACAACTGCTACTGTAAATGCTTTGCTTTTTTGGGGGGCTAGCTTAAAGGGTTGCACCTAGTTATTAACAGGTTAATGATACACTACTCCCATCACTGTAAATGCTCTCCTTTTCCTGGCCAGCTTGGAGGTTTCACCTGGTTGTGGACAGGTTAATGATGCACTACACCTACTACTGTAGATGCCTTTCTTTTTTGGTTTGCTTGGATGTCTTCCACCTGGTTATGAACAGGTTAATGATGCACTACAATTGCCACTGTAAATGCCCTCCTTTTTTGGCCAGCTTGGAGGTTTCACCTGGCTGTGAACAGGTTAATGATGCACTACAACTGCCACTGTAAATGCCCTCCTTTTTTTGGCCAGCTTGGAGGTTTCACCTGGCTGTGAACAGGTTAATGATGCACTACAACTGCCACTGTAAATGCCCTCCTTTTTTTGGCCAGCTTGGAAGTTTCACCTGGCTGTGAACAGGTTAATGATGCACTACAACTGCTACTGTAAATGCTTTGCTTTTTTTTGGGCTATCTTGATGGGTTGCATAGTTATTAACAGGTTAATGATACACTACTCCTGCCACTGTAAATGCTCTCCTTTTCCTGGCCAGCTTGGAGGTTTTACCTGGTTGTGAACAGGTTAATTATGCACTACAACTGAAACTGTAAATGCTTTGCTTTTTTTGGCTAGTGTGAAGGCTTGTACCTAGTTGTTAACAGGTTAATGATATACTAGAACTGCCACTGTC
>NW_027507758.1:36820943-36965943 GCF_037356315.1 Lithobates pipiens
GGAGGGCCATAGTTTGGAGACCCCCGCCTTGCATTGGTGCAAGGAACACTATTCACTAGTGCATTGGGACACTATTCACAATGAATGGAGCCACAATGCATCAACACATGTAACATGCATCGCAATAACATATGTTGTGGTAGATGTAAATTGGCCTTAAAGTGTTACTAAACACACAACAGTAAAATTGGTCTGTATATGCAGTAAAGCATGCTTGTTATACTCCCTGTGCAACCTAAGGAGTTTATCCTCTGCATTGTGTAAAAAGGCTGTTGGATCCTGTCTTTTCTGATCCTCCCCTTCATTCACTATCCCCAATCTATCTGTTGATAGTACAGAGCCTTGGAGGCACTCTGCACATGCTCAGTTTGGTGTGTATTGCTAGAGACTTTTTCCCTGGGAGGGTGCATGTGATGAGCACAGGGCCAATCAGCAGTGTCCAGACAGAGGTTCAAGAGTCATGCAGCCTCATAGGACAGTCAGAGGAGAATGAAAACACCTCCTATAAGCTTTAACCAGACACTGATGGAAGTCACAAGACTGCTATATACTGCTGAGGAGAATTTTAGCAGTTTATATTTACTAAAATAATTGCATTCCATGTTCTGAGTACTGTGGGAGACCAGATAGTGATAGTGAATACAGGCTCCTGGGTTTAGTAACCATTTAGGTGTATGGGTTTTTTTTGTTTTGTTTTTACCTAAGGGGTTTAGATTTTCTAAAAATGCATAGTATATTATATTATATTATATTATTTGTGTAACTATAAAAAGGGCTCAGGAAAGGCATTCTTTTAATTTTAGAAAGAAACAGTTTATCAAATGCATATATATATATATATATATATATATATATATATATTCTTTACATCAGCAGTTGTGCACGCCAAATAGTTTCTAACCAATGAGCCAATGAGGCATGCTTTGGCTTGTTTCTTGGAAACAGCATCAAATTCTAACAAGCAGACAGACTGAATATCCACATGAAGACTATTAGATACAAAATGGTTGCTTTAGTCTGATGACAAGTACATTTTTTAAGGATATGCATTTGTATATAGTACAGATTGCATAAACCTTGGTTTTTCCAAATGCTTTGTAAACTTTCTATGCCAGCTTGCTTGCACTTCAGCTTTTATTGGCCTTTTACCCTTCTTAGCTGCTGACATTTGAATGGATGCTATTTCTATTGCACAATGTTACCCAGAGGCCCGTGAGGATGAAGAAAAAGTCACTGTTCTGAATATGAGATTGCATGATTCTGTTCCTACTAACTTTAGACACAAAAGTAGCAACATCTAATTCAGTATTTTATTCTAAAAGTTGGAGCTAGCGTTAGGATTCAATCATTACTAGTTCTGCTTTGTGCACTTTTTTTTGTGAAGGTCGGAGGCAAATTCTTGATGCTTGTGTGTATAGCTGCAGATGAAGGCTTGTACTGGAAAGTGGCTTGTTAAGGGATCTTTTGACTACAGTACAAAGCTTTATAATTACATTTTCATTATTCCATTTGTTTATCCGATTTGCTGTCCAATCTCATTGATAAAACCATGATATTTTATCACAAAGATGTATTCCTAAGCACGCCATCAAAAACATCATCAGCTATTTTTGTTAGACAGAAAAACAGTAGACAAAGTCCATGTGTGTGGTTTAATGTTATTCATTTTTTGGTGTTTTTGAATAGCTCATTATAAAAGTGTATTTCATCTTTTCTCTACGTTTTTACTGCAAAGGAACGCAAAAAAATCATTTTCAGATCTCAGGGAATTCATGCAAAAGCCAATTCATTGGGGGGTGGCAGTAGGAGAAATAATGTCTCTTACTTTGGTAGCCAGTTGGAAGAATGCCCCTTGGTGGCCAGTGGAAAGAATACTCTTTCAGTGATGGTTACAATGGCACCCTTGCAGACAGGTAAAGAGATGATCTGTGTCATGATGCTGACTCTACCAAGTAGGATTGGTCCTGGAATCATCAGATGAAGATGGGAGGTCAATGAGCCAAAGCTCAAAGATACCCTAGTAACCTCTTATGAAGGTAGTTAGTGAGAGGAATGCCTTCTTTCTGTGGTCATCGTAATGCCACCATTACAGACAGGTAAAGCTAATTGGTGTCCTGCTGCTGACTCTACCAAGTAGAGTTGGTCCTGGAATATCCAAACAGGAAGTCCATTAGCCAAAGCTCAAGAAACCCCTAACAACCTCCGGTGGAGGTGGTCAGTGAGAAGCATGGTCATACGTCATACGGCACTTCTTAAGCCCTGTACACATGGGCCGAATGTTCAATCGAAACCGTCCGACATTCAGCTCATGCATAGTGCAGCTGGTCCGACAGAAGCCGGCCGTTCACCTGGCATCTGTCAAAAGGGCATGACCGAAAAAGGTCTGCTAACTAGAGAGTTCTGGCCGGGGGGCCGCCCCCCTGTCAAAACACAATAGAACAGCAGGGGTGATCAGCTTCGACCTGAGCTGTCGGTTTTTTTTCGTTCAGCCTGCTGGGTTGAACAAAGAAAAAGCAGTGTGTACTAGGCATTAAAGACAGCCTTTAGAGATCATTGGTGCCATGCGGCTGACTCTACCAAATAGTGTTGGCCCTAGAACAATGCAGGCACCATCATAAGCTCGGGAACCTCTAGCAACCTTTGGAGGAACCCTAGGGATCCATGGAACCCTGGTTGAAAGTGGCTGTCATATATCGCAATATGGTTGTTGTGTAAGAACTGCAGAAGGGAAAAGTGATGTAAGATATTTTAGCCCGAGAGCTTTCACACTGGAGCGGTGAGCTTGCAGGACGCTGAAAAATGTCCTGCAAGCCGAATCTTTGGAGCGCTGTAAGAGCGGTGTATTTTCCGCTCCTAAAGCGCCCCTTCACATTGAAAACAATGGAGCAGCGTTCCAAACCCGCCTGTGGCGCTTTTCGGCCACTAGTGGCTGAAAAGTGCCGCTAAAATGACGGTAAAGAGCTGCTAAATATGGCGCCGCTTTACCGCCAGAGTGCCCAGCGCCTCAGTGTAGCCTTAGTGTTTATTCTTTGGTTGCACTAAGAAACTGTTCTAATTATGCTTTTCTTTCCCATAACTCCTACCTTACCTAAATGACTCCATGGCACTCCGACTTTGGTGAGCTTTGGTCTCTTTAACTGTAATCCTCCCCATTATACCAGGCGAAGCCTCGCCCATCCATTAAACCATTTAATCACAATTTATATATGAAAGCATGCTTATACCTGCTGCAAAGAGATGGGTTTTAAAACGGCATAGTCTCATGGAAGAAACAATTTCAAATATTCCAGGAACATTTGAAAACAATGGCTATTTAACATCAGGTGGTGAAGCTTAAACAGAAGCACTAACTGATTCCTGTGGTTATTCCATAATGTAAGTTGGCTACTGTTTAAAGTTGAACTGCAGGCAGATATTAGAAAAAATAAGTTAAGTAAACATTAAAAAAACATTATTTTTGAAGCAGCTAATGTCAGGCTTTGTTTTGCTTCTAGGCTTTCGTAAAACCTCTATACAGCAGCATGCAGACGGTCAGATGTAGCTCCACTTGGGTTATGCAGCAATGCACATGTGCTGATCATGAATGTGCTGACAGAAGGAGGAACAGACAGGGCAGAGGTTTACCCTTATTAGTTTTCTCCTTTTCCTTCAATGTCCAATCAGCAGGTTGGGTTTTCATGGATAAGCTGTTCTGTTGAGTTGGAGGTCAAGAAATAGGCAATGCTGTCTGCTAGGGATGTCTTTTGGCAACTAAAAATCCTTCTCATATACACTATATAACCAAAAGTATTGGGATACCTGCCTTTACGCGCACATGAACTTTAATAGCATCCCAGTCTTAGTCCGTTAGGGTTCAGTATTGAGTTGGTCCACCCTTTGTAGTTACAACAGCTTCAATTCCTCTGAGAAGGTTGTCCACAAGGTTTAGGAATGTGTCTATGGAAATTTTTGACCATTCTTCCAGAAGCACATTTATTCATCCCAAAGGTGTTCCATCGGGTTGAGGTCAGGACTTCGTTAAGCTCCTCCACCCCAAACTCTCTCATCCATGTCTTAATGGACCTTGCTTTGTGGACTGATGGGTAGTCACGTTGGAACAGGAAGGGGCCATCCCCAAGTTAGGACCATGGAATTGTCCAAAATGTCTTGGTACGCTGATGTGGTAACAGTTCCATTCAAGAAGAGAAGAAAATATTGATAGCACACTTGGCTCCAAAAGATGCTGTAGACATTTTTTTATTGTCATGAGCTAGCCAAAATCGCAATGATGATCAGTTGACGCGTTTCACATGAAAAGAACAATGCTTGTTCACAAGCACGGTTCTTTTCATGTGAAACGCGCCAACTGAGCATCATTGAAATTTTGTCTGGCTCATGACAATAAAGAAATGTCTACAGCATCTTTTGGATCCAAGTGTGCGATCAATCTTTTCTTCTCTTCTTGATATTGCCCACTATTGAGCTGGGATTAGCACCTTGGACCGGGTGTGTCCATGTTTTGCCTGAAGCGGGGTCAAGCCAAACCCCTGAAACCTCCCCCCTCCACCAAATGATTTGGACCAGTGCACAAAGCAAGGTCCATAAAGATTTGGATGAGAGAGTTTTGGTCGGAGGAACTTTACTGGCATGCACCACAACCCAATAGAACAACTTTGGATGAATTAGAGCGGAGACTGCAAGCCAGGCTTTCTCGACCAACATCAGTGCCTGACCTCACAATTGAGCTTCTGGAAGAATGGTCAAACATTCTCATAGACACACTCCTAAACCTTGTGGACAGCCTTCCCAGAAGAGTTGAAGCTGTTATAGCGGCAAAGGGTGGGCCAACTCAATATTGAACCCTACGGACCGGGATGCCATTAAAGTTCATGTGTGTGTAAAGGCAGGTGTCCCAATAGTTTTGGCAATATAGTGGATGTATTTAGCTTCATGCCTTGAATGCAGCTTTAATGCAATGGCAACCTTTCATAATGGTGAGTAGAACTGAGAACACAAGGATGGATTTGCCAAAACTGGAGAGTACAAAATCTGTAACAGCTCTGTATAGAAACTAGGGCTGTGGAAATTAAAGATTAATTCCTCGATTAATCGATTAATTTTTTTGGTCGATCAAAATTCTTTTGATCGGTAGTCACCTCTCCGTCGGCTTCTGGGTCTTCAGGGAGTTCCGTCCAGACATCGACGTCACTGGACTCCTCCCCATTCCCCAAGTGCCTCCGTCTGCTAACAAAGGGAATGGGGGAGGAGTCCGGTGATGTCAAGGTTCTGAATGAATGTAACGCGTACGGGGGAGGAGCTATGCATGACATCACCCGCTGCTGCCCTACAGAACTAACATGATTATCGGTAATTGTATATAGTGTATACCACATTTACCACTGACTAATGTAGAGTTGAAATGCAAGGAGATCAGCTAAAAGTAGTTGGATCTGTAGGTGTGCTATAATTAATCGAAATTAGTCGATTAATCGATTAAAAAAAAATGATTAATCGAACACAAAAATTTTAATCAGTAACAGCCCTAATTGAAACCAATCAACTTCCAGGTTTTTTTTTTTTTTGTCAAAGCTTAATTGAGCAAGCTGACAAAGCTGATTGACTACCATGCACAGCTGCACCAAATTTTGCAATCTCCAGTTTTGGTAAAGCAGCCTTACAGGCTTGGAAATCTTGTCAGTGGATTTCGAGACATACCAGGCACTGATAGGTAATTTAAATTTGCTTTATCCATCTATAAAAGAAGAATAAAAGCGGAAAGCCAACCCTATGTTCTACACAGAGAAATGCATTTATTTTGTTTACAGGGAAACATTGCTGCCTGGTTCAATGATTTTGCTGATTCCTTCTTTTTTCTTTCTTTTTTTACTTTTTGTTACTTAGTCTTACATATCAAGTGAGGTGATGCAGGACTATGGATTTCGGCAGCAGCCTTTAGAGACATGTGTGTACTCTATATTAACCTAACATATTAGACAGCCCGGTGCAATTGATTTCCTATGCATGGTGTCCCTGCCTATTTAAGCACCAAATACAAGGATTAAAGTACCATTCACACATAAAATTCCTGCATGTACTCAACTATAAAATGACTTGACTTGACCAAGAATTGCTAGGGAAGATGAAAACCGAGCATGCACAGTATTAAGGTCTGTTAGTCGTGCTGCAATGAATCCATAATATCCTTTTCTTCATGTTTAGGCTGCTGGCTCTTCTGATCTCAAAACAGATCATTTCATTATACTATGAGTTCCGTCATATTACTGTACTATTTTTATCTGTTTATTTTGAGAGTGGAATTCTCAATTTAAAAGTATTTTCTTTTTCCTTTTTTTATTTTTTTTTATTTTTTTATTAATTTTTTTTTTTTAAACCCAAAACCTAATCTTTCTTCATTCTCCTTTTTTGCTATGCTTCATTTGCACTATCATGGCTTGTCATTTGTAAGGCTTACAAGGTGGCAAGGCAGAGCTTATAGTTAACCTTTGCATATTTATGTATGCTGACCCAGTTTCTGAGACTGTGTGCTTGGAAGATATTGCATTTTTTTTTATACTCCATTCTAGTTGCTATTAAAAAAAAAAAAAAAAATCACTACCGTAGAAGCTGTGTACTGGGCTATTATAAGCTCTGTGTGTTAGGCGTCTGTGGAGATGGATGGAATGGTGTAATCGTAATTATTTCTATCATTAGGAAAAGCGACTAAAAGCAAAGGTTTGTCTAGTAAGATTGAAGGAATAGGAGAGCTTTGTAAAGCATCGTCAGGAGAAAGCAACCTTAAAGGGTAGCTCCTCCGTCTTTTGTAAAGAATGTCAATTCTTAGGCAAACAATGAAGCAATCAATGCTGCTAATAATATATGTTGGCTATCTCATACCCTTGTACTTGTTCAGGCGGTTTTCACGTCCCTCGTGTCCATTGGGAAATGCTCACGTTTTGTTTGTTGCCACGGGGTAATTGTAGACACAGCTGTCTTAATTTATCTATATAGAATGCTCGGAGAGACGGGTCCTTCCATCCTTCAACATCCTCCCCCCAGCTTGGTTAAAGGGAGTTTTTTTGGCCATTCTCTTTAAAAATAGCTTATGGTTCAAGAGCCGATACAAGAAATAATGGGCCAAGCTAGGTAATGAATACTATTTACAAAATTGATTCTCTTTCTGCCTTGTAAATATCCTATCGTGAGAGCACATAGACTAGAATTACTGGGTCTTTTTTTCTTTAATGCTAGAGGCCATGTTGTCATGCCAGTCCATTCACTTCCATACCCTGACCTGAAACGGGTATGGGCCTGATCTACCTACCTATGATGCATGAGAGTAATGCCGCGTACACACGATCAGACATTCCTACAACAAAATCCATGGGATTTTTTACCGACAAATGTTGGCTCAAAATTGTCTTGCATACACACGGTCACACAATGTTGTCGGAAATTCCGAACATAAAGCAGTGACATACGACGAGCCGAGAAAATTGAAGTACAGTAGCCAGTGTGGCTCTTCTGCTTGATTCTGAGCATAAGTAGAACTTTGTGCGTCTGAATTGTGTACACACACGATCAGAATTTCCGACAACGGATTTTGTTGTGGGAAAATTTGAGATCCAGATCTCAAATTTTGTGTGTCGGAAATTCCGATGGAAAATGTCCGATGGAGCCTATACACGGTCAGAATTTCCGACAAAAAGCTCCCATCTAACATTTTCCGTCGGAAAATCCGACCGTGTGTACGGGGCATTACAGTAATGGTTTAGTGTGACGGAAAGGCATATTTAAAGGGATAGTAAAGGAATATCAAAGGTATAGTAAAGTTTTGTAAAGTTTGAAACAGAGCAGCCCCAATTCTCCTCTTCTAGGCCCCTCAGAACTCTGGGGTCCACTTGGCCTTCCTTGTGCCACCATAGGAAGGCGCTTCCTAAAGTGGTACAGGTGCGGGCTCAATTCTAAGCCACACTCTGTGTTTTAATGCACACAAAACAGTGTGACCCATCACTGAATTTGATTCTCTGCAGCAATGACTCTCTCTTCTGTCACTGAATCCAAAAAGGCGGAAAGAGAGCGAGAGAGAGATCAGTGTCATCGCTCTTGGGCACAGCGCTGGATCGGGATCAGATTCAGGAAAGTATTTATGAAGGCTGAGGGTTTGGAAGCTGACAATAGAAGGTTTTTTCTTACCTTAATGCAAAGAATTAATTAAAGTGTTATTAAACCCACAACATTAAATCACTCTGTATATGTAGTAAAACACGGTTGTTATACTCACTGTGTGGAACCTAAGGGATTAATCCTCTGTATTGTGTAAAAAGGCTGCTTGATCCCGTAGATCCTGTATGACCAGATCCTCCCCTTGGTTATGACTAAGGCCTTATAGGCTGAAACGCTTCAACTGACTTAATCAGCGTTTATTTTTACTTGGGAGCGTGCATGTGATCAGCACATGGCCAACCAGAACTGTTCAGACATGTCCAGACAGAGGGTCAGGAGCCCTGCAGCCTCATAGGACAGCTCAGTGCAGTATGAAAACTCCTCCTATAAGAACTGATATAAATTCCAAGGCTGCTATATGCTTCTGATGAGGAAAGGTATTTAGCAAGTTATAGCAGGTTATATTTACTAAAATAATTGCATTTCCATATTATGTGTACTGTGGGAGACCAGATATAGTGAATGCAGGGTCCTGGGTTTAGTAACACTTTAAATAAAAAAACAAAAAAACAACCTTCTGCCCTTACAACATATATATATATATATATATATATATATATATATATATATATATATATATATATTTATAGGTTGTTGAAATATGAAGATAATAGCTTTAATTTTCTTTGTTCAGCTTCTCTGCTCCTTCCCTGATAGAAGCCCAATTTGTTGCTGCTGCTCAGTGTTCTTGGTTTTTAGCATGCAGATAGCCCTGGATGCAGTGTAGTTTTGGTTATTAAGAAGCAGGCAGCCCCTGCTGCTCAGCATGCTTGTTACGACACATCTAGGATGCAAATGTTCCCTGCAGCACAATGTCCCTGGTTGCTAGGAAGCAGGTGTTCCGTGTCACACAATGTCCTTGGTTGCCAGGTTGCAGGTGATCCCTGCAGTTCAGCATCCTTGGTTGTTAGGATGCAAGCACCCTCTGCTGCACAACATTATTGATTACTAGGAAGCCGGTAGCCTTTGATGTTAAGCATCCTTGATTGTTAGGACACAGGCAGTGCTTGCTGCACACTGTCCTTGGTTGTGAGGATACAAGAAGCCCCTACCACACAGTATCCTTGGTCGGTAGGATGCTTGTACCATAACAACTAATGATGCTGTGTAAAGGGGCTGCTTGTGTCCTAGCAACCAAGGATGAAACAAGGGCTGCCTTCTTCCTAACACCTAAAAAAAGACCAGAGAGGTTGGGGCAGAAGAACTGGCATGCCCCTTGCTACCCAGGAATGGTGCTTTTCTCAAGGAAACACCTGGGTTCCAGGACAAGCTTTGTCAAACATAGGTATTGAAATATTTGTTTCCTTGCTAGATGTGTTGTACGGAAAATGGTGGAGGGCCTTCTGTTGCCCCCAGCAAAGAAATAAGCTAGAACGATAGGATAAAGCACTACATGAACTTTGTCACCTGGGGAACATGAACAAAACATGTGAGACTTCTTCTTTAACACTTTGACAGGTCAGTTTAGATAAACTAGCAAATCTGAAACCCAACGAGTTAAGGCAGCATGTTTACCGGTTACTGGTTTGTAGTAGGCGTTTATTTATTTATGAGTTCCATTGTTAATTTTAAAAGCTTGATCTAGTAATGGACTGTGTGGTCAGCTAGATGATGGCCTTGATTGCATTCCTTGCCAGAGGTTTTCTTTAACTCCAATATGGCGATCATTTATTTTGTGTATCGTACAGGTCAGCAATTATTGCTGAACTAAGGATACACCACAGGATGCTTTATCCTGAGCAGAAGAGGAAAGAATCAATCAATGGCAAATGGTTTATGAATGGGAAGGTTTTTTTTTTTTTAATTGGTTATAGAATGTTCTACTAGCGTGCCATTTTTGTCACGTTTATCACCTAAATTATTCTGCATACCTACTCATTAATTAGAATTTGATAAAGGTTTAAGCTTTATTGACAGGTAAAAGCCCTCCTATTTCCTGGTGAGATTGAAGATTAACATGTGTTTAGCATTTTTTTATGGTCCTATCTTACATAAACATGTATGTTTTTTTTTTTTTTAAGTTTTGTTTCTTTCAGTGCATTTCTTTACAGGCAAAACAGTCTTTAAACAGATTGAAAAAAAAAAGGTAGAGAAGTAATCTGGCATCACGCCAAGAAAATAAATAGGCAAAATGTTTGCTAATCACAGCATTTTTTTTTTCATTACTTTGAGAACATAATAATAAAGAATTACATTTTAAAGAGTTGCACTATGTGTGTCCAGAAGGTGGAAATGAGGGGTTTGCATAAATGCCTATATGTATATACAGTATATGCTTAAGTGCATCTTTTGTGTCTTTATTCCTTTGAGCACCAAAGATTTTAGTGTAGCTGGCTCATAGCTGTAAAACCTTGTATACAATGGAAAGATAAACTTGTAGGCCAAAAGTTCTTTATGTCTCAAACAGTGGGACTTCAGAAGACCAGGGTCACAGATGTACTCTCACTATACTCACACTACTGAACCCCCCCCCCCCCCCATCAACCCCTCAACTGTTGGATTCTTAATAGCATAATGACTGCTAATGAATGTTATTGGTCAAAGGCCTTCTCCAACTGGAAGTTGATGAAGGTGGCACAGTACTTGCAAGGTTCTCCTTTAAGGGTGAGTTTGATATCTTACACAAAGAGTACTCTTTCAGTTGATTTATGTGTAGTTGACTTCAGATCCCTTCCAAAGAGTTTTGGTCCAATGTTGCCAACTAGCATATGAGGAGGCTTAAACATTATCTCCTGTCTAATCTGATTCCTTATGCACCTGCTGATACTGTAAATAGGTAAATCAAGGTAATATTTTAGATATAGGTGCCACATGGTGGGCTCTGTCTGCTCCTGCTTCTTGTATGCCCCCACCAACAGGATCTCCCTGACATCTTTCCCAACTCTGTTCCTGTTCAGCTGGGAATGTTGGGTAAGCTAACTAGGTTTCTACTCACCTCTGCATGTTTCAGCACCTTCAGTTTCATTCTCCGTGATATAAGGAAGGACAGGGAGAGCAGGGACCATTTTGTTTTGGCCACAGCAGATATGTCACCAATAAAGTCCCAAAGAGATATAAGAAATTGTCTATAGTTTAACCCAAAAATTAGGACATCTCTTTTACTGACCTTTTAATGTCTATAGCAGTGTTCTCCAAACTATGGCCTGGGGGGTCAGATGTAGCCATTTGCTTCCAATAGAAAGCAAAATACTAGTCAGGTGTAGGTGCTTCATGGATAACTCACAGGTGCTGACCCTGGCTCACCACTGCAAATGACCATGTAAAAATGAAACTTGGCCACATACTGCAGATTTCACCCAATAAAAGTCCTTTATTCTTCAAATACAGGACAAACAGCACTAGGATATAGCATACAGTTGATGTGTTTTTACACAAAAGAGTTCTTAATCATAACCATGATGATATGATTAAGCACTCCTTTGTGTCAAACCCATCAACTGTATGCTGTATCCTAGTGCTGTTTGTCCCGTGTTTGAAGAATGAAGGACTTTTATTGGATGTGCATAGCCCTTTTCTTGCATTTAACTGGCCCTTGAGGGACTATTTATCCCACTGATAGGAGACACTATTCCTTCTACTTGGACATAATGCCTACCACTGGCACCAAAAATTGAGCACTATTCCTCCCCTAATATCAGAGATGGGGCACTGTTTACTCCTAATGATCCCAGAAAAATGTCTATCCTCACTGGACACAGTCCAGCCACCCTTAAGTCTGAAGGATAGTAAAATGGTCCTTTGTTTAGAAAGTTTGTAGACTCCTGATCTATAGTATCTACAAAATAATTGGAGGTATATACCATTGTATCGATTGCTTCTTGTGTCAGGGGTATCATCATAATGTAGAGTTGGTTCCGTGATTGTTCTGTATTTAAAAATATAAAAGTGGTATACAATGTATATACAGTACTTATACAAAGTCTACACACCCTTGTTAAAAATTTAGGTTTCTGTGATGTAAAATAATGAGACAAAGATAAATAATTTCAGAACTATTTCCACCTTTAATGTGACCTATAAACTGTACAACTCAGTTGAAAAATAAACTGAAATCTTTTAGGGGGGGGGGGATAAAAATTAAAATAATGTGGTTGCATAAGTGTCTTATAATTGAGGCTGTAGCTGTTTTCAGAATTAAGCAATCACATTCAAACTCATGTTAAATAGGAATCAGTACACACCTGCCATCATTTAAAGTGCCCCTGATTAACCCCAAATAAAGTTTAGCTGTTCTAGTAGGGCTTTCCTGACATTTTTTTAGTCGCATCCTACAGCAAAAGTCATTGTCCGCAGAGAGCTTCCAAAGCATCAGAGGGATCTCATTGTTAAAAGGTATCAGTCAGGAGAAGGGTAAAAAATAATATCCAAGGCATTAGATATACCGTGGAACACAGTGAAGACAGTCCTCATCAAGTGGAGAAAATATGGCATAACAGTGACATTACCAAGAACTGGACGTCCCTCCAAAATTGATGAAAAGACGAGAAGAAAACTGGTCAGAGAGACTGCCAAGAGGCTACAGCAACATTAAAGGAGCTGCAGGAATATCTGCTAAGTACTGACTGTGTGGTACATGTGACAACAATCTCCCATATTCTTCATATGTCTGGGCTTTGGGGTAGAGTGACAAGACAGAAGCCTTTTCTTACCAAGAAAAACATCCAAGCCTGGCAAAATTTTGCAAAAACACATCTGAAGTCTCCCAAAAGCATGTGGGAAAATGGTTTATGGTCTGGTGAAACCAAGTTTGAACTGTTTGGCTAATTCAAAAAGATATATTTGGTGCAAAAACAAAACTACACATCACCAAAAGAAAACCATACCCACTGTGAATGGTGGTGGCAGCATCTTTCTTTGGGGCTGTTTTTCTTCAGCTTGGAACAGGGAACTTAGTCAAGGTGGAGGGAATTCTGAACAGTTCCAAATACCAGTCAATATTGGTACAAAACCTTCAGGCTTCTGCTAGAAAGCTCAACATGAAGAGGAAATTCTTCTTTCAGCATCACAATGACCCGAAGCATACATCCAAATCAACAAAGGAATGGTTTCACCAGAAGAAA
This sequence comes from Lithobates pipiens, assembly GCF_037356315.1. Classification (NCBI taxonomy): domain Eukaryota; kingdom Metazoa; phylum Chordata; class Amphibia; order Anura; family Ranidae; genus Lithobates; species Lithobates pipiens. Next base: position 36,834,206 of record NW_027507758.1, read on the forward strand.
ATTCAAGTTTTGAAATGGCCAAGCCAGCGCGCAGACCTGAATCCAATTGAAAATCTGTGGGATGATCTGAAGAGGGCTGTACACAGGAGATGCCCTTGCAATCTGACAGATTTGGAGTGTTTTTGCAAAGAAGAGTGGGCAAATATTGCCAAGTCAAGATGTACCATGCTGATAGACTCATACCCAAAAGAAGAGCGGGCAAATATTGACAAGTCAAGATGTGCCATGCTGATAGACTCATACCCAAAAAGACTGAGTGCTGTAATAAAATCAAAAGGTGCTTCAACAAAGTATTAGTGTAAGGGTGTGCACACTTATGCAACCATATTATTTTATTATTTATTTTTACTTCCCTCCATCTAAAAGATTTCAGTTTGTTGTTCAACTGAGTTGTACAGTTTATAGGTCACATTAAAGGTGGAAAAAGTTCTGAAATTATTTATTTGTGTCTCATTTTTTTACATCACAGAAACCTGACATTTTAACAGGGGTTCGTAGACTTTTTAAATCCACTGTACATACTGTATATATTACTTGCAATGAATTCAAGGCTCCTGTGTTGCTTTTCCTTGGACTCCAGATGCCTTCAAAGAAAATATTCAACATGTCTTTCTTGGCACTCATCTAACATTTGTAATTACACTTCCAATTACAACAAAATAATTAGCAGCCTCCTGGCACATCTCAATGAATACAAAGGGAAGAAGTCCTTGTGTTCCATACATATTCCCTTTGGGTGATGTTCTTCTCTCTTCAGTTGAAGCTCATTGGATGATTCCTTGGATATAACATATATACCAGCTCAATATTAGACTCCATTTGTAGTGAAATCCCACTATAAAATAATAATAAAACAAACAAAATGCAATTGATCATATTATGACAGACATGCATCCTGTTATTAGGAGTAATGTATTTGTGTCAAAAGTAAAAAATGACCCCTTTTCCTATCATATTTACGTCCCACATGTTTAATGCCTCTCACCAGCAAAATGATGCAGAATCTGTCAGCGGGAATTAGCTTTCTTGGCAAATATGTAGGACATGGACACTAGTCACTGAAGGGGCTTGTGGAGTGTATAGGAACCATTATGCAAATAGGCTTGCTTAACTTACACATGCATAAATGTGATTAATTGTATATTGGGTATAATTCAGTGCACTAGTTTACTCCTTCATGTTGTATTAATAGGCAACTTAGGCAGCAGTGTAGGAACGAAGACTAAATGGGTTGTAGGAATGAAAAATGGTATTCCTAGTTCTCCCCACATTATGACTCCAAAGACATGCTAGTAGGTTATTGCAAGGAAAATCCCACAGGGCCAATCAACATTTGAGATGGCAAAGATAGCGATGCCTGCCGGGGTCGGGGGGGGCGTGCATTTCCACATTTATCAATCTGATTTGATAGTAAGTGGACAAGTTGGTTGAGGTCTTTAATCATCTTTTTTTTTTTTTTTTTTTTGATAGTAATGCAAGAATTTTCCCCATTTTTCATCTAGTTTTCTCACATTGGTTCATCCTGTTGTGGTTTCATCAGTGTGTGCTTAAAACTAGAACAGTATTGAAAACCAAATGAAAGAGGAATGGAAACAAATCCTGTGTTTTTCATCAGCTGTGTTAAAAGAACCACATGCAAAATGAGAAAGCAAATGCAAAGGAAAAATGCTGAACCAGGAGAATAAAAGAACTGCTTTCTTCTGCACTTTCTGAAAGATGTATTTATACTAATACACCATATTACCAAAAGTATTGGGAAACCTGCCTTTACACGCACATGAACTTTAATGGCATCCCAGTCTTAGCGCGTAGTGTTCAATATTGAGTTGGCCCAACTTTTGCAGCTATAACTGCTTCAACTCTTCTAGGAAGGCTGTCCACAAGGTTTAGGAGTGTGTCAATGGGAATGTTTGACCATTCTTCCAGAAGTGCATTTGTGAGGTCAGGCACTGGTGTCAGGCACTGGCTCACAGTCTCTGCTCTAATTCATCCCAAAGATGTTCTATCGGGTTTGAGGTCAGGATATAGTTAAGTTCCTCCACCCCAAACTTACTCATTCATGTCTTAATGGACCTTGCTTTGTACACTGGTGGGTAGTCACGTTGGAACAGGAAGGGGCCATCCCCAGGGTGGGAGCATTGAATTGTCCAAAATGTGCAGGCCAGTCAAGATCCTCCACCCCAAACCCGCTCATCTATATCTTTAGGGACCTTGCTTTGTGAACTGGTCATGTTGAAACAGGAAGGGGCCATCCCCAAACTGTTCCCACAATGTTGGAGGCATGAAATTGCCCAAAATGTCTTGGTATGCTGACTAGGGTTGCCATATCATCCCTTTAATCCAGGGCACATATTAATTACACAGGTTCTGAGGCTGATTTATTGCAGATAAGGCACCAAGTGAGTTTAATTACCACCTTAATCAGCCTCAGAACCTGTGTAATTAATGTGTGTCCTGGATTAAAGGGATGATGTGACAACCCTAATACTGACGCCTTAAGAGTTCCCTTCACTGGAACCAATACTTTTGACAATATAGTGTATATTCATAGTTTCCCACATTGTATCTACTGAAAAGGCATTTAATAATTAAAGGTATTTTTCTTAGTCTCTGTGGCTTGTTACCAGTAATTTCCTAATATACAAACACCAGTCTATACAAACCAACACATTCCATATAACCCGATATGTATAAATGTATCAGATAATAGCCTCTGACTTTCTCTTACAGTTTCGAATTTTTTTTTGCAGAAATTTTAATTATACAGAGTTTTATACTAGTGCTCAACAATCCCAATATGCTGCATCAGTCAGTTTTCATGTCTGCTGTGAAAAATATTAACATAAGTTGGAGTAAAATGAATAATAAATTAATCTCAGTCAGCATTGTAGTTAATTGGATGCACTGTTAAATATGCACATTATGCATTGAGGTTTATTGAGGTTTATATAACATTGTACTTGTTGTCAGCCTGCCTTGTCATTGTGGGGTAGGCGAGGCTTTTGATGTAGTCTTCAGACTAGCTGCACAGTAATCAGAAGTGGAACGTACGTGGCATGACGGCTTCCTGATAAACATCTTTATACAAGCTTTGCTGCCTCTGTTCATATACACTCTATTGATTGACTGTTGCACATTGTACAAGGCCTAAATAAATAGCAACACTCCATTGTTGCTTATCTGCACCAGTAAACTTGCTGCAACTGTGACCTGTCAAGTCTTATTTGGTGTCCATCTCACTCATGGCAAGACAACCATGGTGCAGCTCTGTATTGTGTGTCTCTCCAGCAAAAGCTAGACTCGATTAGACCTTATTGTATGTTAATCTGAAATAAACTGCAACTAGGGAGATGGAAGCTTATTTAAGACGTGACAAGCCAAAAAATCCTGTATACAATCTGATGAGAAACAGACCATAATACGTTTTAATGGTTCCATTTGAGAAGATCTCTATAACTCCTCTTATCTGTCTACCATTAACCTTAATACCTCTCTGTTTCTCAGACTTATACATAAGATCTTAAGGTATTTTGAAACTTTGCCAACAGCCATTAAGCTAGCTGTCATTGCTCCACTATATTTCTATCACTTTGTAGAGTTTTATAATATGTGTAGTCTTACTTTAGTGATCAAAGAAATTACGCTACGGGGAAATTTGCTGTCACTAGAGGTTTTCTGAGAAATGTCTTGCTATATAAGCAGTGGTGGTGGCTTCTGTTCATATGTTAATGGATGTTTTTAATGGCAAGTTGGGATACGTCTTTCCTAAAGCCAGAGGTGTAACTAAAACCTTTCAAAGCTCCTGTGCAAGAAACCATAAAGGGCCCACCTTCCCACCGGGGGTCTTTCTATTGGTCCTGGAGCCCTTCCCATCGCTCCCGGGGTTGAGCTTGGGGCACTTCCCACTGATCCTGGGGCCCTTTACTCCCGTCTTGGGACTTTTGGTGCGATTAGCGTGCAGTAGACTGAAATGTTAAATCATAAAGTTTGCAAGCAAGTCACAAAGAAATCACAAGCAAGTGGGAAGCCAGTCACATGACTTTAAGTTTGCAGCAGTGTGAGCTGAGCCCATGGTCTTTAGGGGTCTCCATTCCTGCCATTTTGGGCCGGCCGGCCACCCCCCCCCAATGGTAGTAGAATGCCAAGGCCTAGTAAGTGCGACCTTTCCAACCCTAGTAGTTCTGCTGCTTCCTTAAGTATTTCCAAGTGAATAAAAGTTATGGAGAGTCTTATTTGACTCAGCCATGTATTACTGCTTCATTACTGCTCCACCCAAATGACCTCCATAAACCAGATCATTGTTTTCACAAACTTGTCCCCTTAAATACATCACTGAAGTCTTTTTCTATTTCACGAGTTGGGTGAACTCAAGTGAATTTTGTGTGCAAATATCTCAAGTGATTATAAAAACACTGAGCCATAGAAGTAACTGTCTGTTTGATATGTTTTTGATGAGCAAATAGAGGTGGCAGTGAGCTGAGAATATTTGGAACTTGACAGCCTATGAGCCAAAAATCTAGGCCTTTTAAATGATAATATGATAGGAAGTACTTTTTTCTCTGGTAACAAATTACTTGTATTTATTTACAAATGAACGTGGCTCTTGTAAATAAATAATTGTGGTCAAAATCAAATTAGAACAGGCCAACGATGATAGAAGCTCAGATGACATTCTTGACCAGAGTGCTGACATATGAGTAGTCGATCTGTAAGCCAGTGTTTCTCAACCTTTTCAACACAGAGGAACTCTTGAAAAAAACATTCTCCTCTCAGGCAACCCCTGCTAAAAATTACTATATCCACAACTCTTGGTACATTAGTGTGATGGTCAGTGGGAAGAATGCTCCTTACACTTGTGGTGTTTGGGAATAATTACCCCCTTAAAGATAGCAGAAAAGATCAATGGTGTCAGTGGGAACCTATCTGAGAGGCAGAAATTGCTCATTGCTTGAGGAACCCCTAGCAACCACTGGAGGAACCCTAGGGTTCCATGGAACCCTGCTTGAGAAACCCTGTGTAGGCTTTCATACAGACCTGGTCTTAACCCTATAGCAATGCAGGACTTTTCAGTGGCACTTGCAAAATAATTGATTGTAAACAAAATCAAATTATAACAATTAGATCTGCTTTGGTAGAACTTTTATGAAATCCTTAAAGAGGAGTAATCGGGCTGTGGGCTTTCACACAATATAGCAATGGAGAACTTGTAAATAAATGACTGTGGTTAAAATCAATTGAAAACAGTTAGGTCCATTTTGGCAGAAGCTTTGATGATATTCTTGACCAGAGTTCTGACATTTAGAGAGCGGCCGGGCTGTAGGATTTTATACAATATAACAATGCAGAACTTCTCAACAGTACTTGTAAATAAATGATTGGGGTCAAAATCAAATTGGAACATCCATGTCTACTTTGGTAGAAGCTTTTGTGGCATTATCGACCTGAGTGCTTACATATGAGCCTTTCAAACAAACTTGGTATTAATCATATAGCAATGCAGGACTTCTCAACGGTACTTGCAAATAAATAATTGTGGCCAAAATCAAATTAGAACATTTAGGTCTACTTTGATAGAAAGTTTGATGAGTTTCTTAAATGGAATGCTGACATTTAGAAAGTAGTTTGCACTCTAGGCTTTCACACAATATAGCGATGCAGAATTTCCAAATAATACTTGTAAGTAAAATATTATGGTCAAAATACATTTAGAACAGTTAGGTCTACTTTGGTAAAAGCTTTCATGACATTCACGACCAGAGTCCTGACATTTAGAGTGTAATCAAGCTGTAGGCTTTCATACAATATAACAATGAAGATCTTCTCAAGGATACTTGTAAATAAATGATTGGGGTAAAAATCTAATTAGAATATCTAGTTCTACTTTGGTAGAAGCTTTGACAAGATTCTTGAACAGAGTACTGACATTTGAAGATTAGTTGCGTTTTAGACTTTCAAACAAACCTGATATTAAGCACATAGCAATGCAGGACTTCTCGATGGTACTTGTGAATAAATGATTGTGGTACAAATCAAATTAGAAGATCTAGGTCTACTCTGGCAGAAGCTTTGAGGAGATTCTTGAACAGAGTGCTGACATTTAAAGATTAGCCTGATTGTAGACTTTCATACATGCCTGGTATTACACATATAGCAAAACAGAGCTTCTCAACTGGCACGCATTTTGAAATAGAAAATAAATAATCCCTAATGTTGCCTATACTGAGTAGCTACAGACCAGAAGCAGTAATGGAGGTACAATATCATACAGTTATTGCAGAGTATATATCCGGCCTGCATTTGACTTGAACCTGAAAACTACTGGTACTTGCCTATACCAAAAACTGGAACCAACCTGCACAGCTTGAACTCCCAGAAATACTCATATACGATTCAGAGAAAACCACGTAAACCTGGGGGGGAGGTGAACTACTATAACTGCACCTTGTAGTGTATGGTTTACACCTGGTACCTCATTTAATCACGGAACGTTTCCCAATTAACGCATTAACACTGTTAGTAAATATGGATGCCTCTTGCAAGAATTTAATTAATTTTGAACTTTTCATTTAAATCTGCTCATACAGTTCCAAATGCATCAAACTAAGAATCTAATGCCGTGTACACACGAGCGAATTCTCCGGCGTACTTAGTCCGGCAAACAATCCGGCGCATAGTCCGGCGGACTTTCTACCGAATGGACTTGGCCACACACGGACACACAGAAAGTCCGGCGTTTGCTAGCGCGATGACGTACAGCACGTACGACAGGACTAGAAAAAGGAAGTTCAATAGCCAGAAGCCAATAGCTTCCTTTTCGTACTTGCTTCTGAGCATGCGTCATTCTTAGTCCGCCGGACTAGCATACTGACGAACGTATTGTCCGCTGAAACCCAAGTCCGGCGGAAAGATTGGACTGCAAAAATACTTTCTAAGTCCGCCGGACTTTACGCTGGAAAAGTCCGCTGAAGCCCACACACGATCGTCTGGTGAAATGCGTTTCGGCGGACTAAGTACGCCGGACAATTTGATTGTGTGTATGCGGCATTACAGTTTGCTTTCTTTGGAAAGCATCTACAGTCTATAGATCTATAGCACCAGATTCTGAAGCTAAGATGGATGATTGTTTTATATTCCAAGTAGTGGCACCATTGTGGCACTATTGTGTTGGTGTGGTCCTAGTAGCGCATCTGGTGGGTAGTTCAAAGAGTTGAAATAGCCCCCCTGTGTTATGTTGAGAAAATTCTGAAACAAAGATTGAAGGAGAATACCTAGAAGTCTGGGGCTAAAATTTAGTTGATACTAAATATTAATTGAGTACAATAGAAAATGCATTTAGGAGACCCACCATTACCCCCTCCATCCAGGCTTAGCAGAGTTTGAAGTTCACGGTCTGGGATTTAAGGCAAAATTGATATTATGAAACTTGTGGGTATACACTACAACACGATGATGTGCAGCCTCGGGTGTAGGGAAAATCAGCAGCGGGTGTGTCAGACCTCTGCAAAGATATTAGTGCCTCCACAAAGCGAACAAGGCTCCTTCTCTGAATCATGCTGGCAGGGCACAGGTATTTTACTCAAGCTCCAGCTGCTTTCCAAAGACCATAACCTGTAAGGAAAAGACTTTACACACATTTTGCTTTGATACTCCTGCAAGGTATTTAGCTTATATAAGTTCAGGAGGGCTTTAACTGCTAAAAGTAGAAGCTGATCCACATCAGATGCCATCTATTACTAAATTCCCTATTTCCTGCCCTTCTATTTTTTAGAGTGATTGCATTTATGGTTTAGTGTTTTAATAGATATGTAGTAAAAAAATCCATTAAAATAAAATATATAGAGCTTACCGGTAGCGTTATGAGATCACAAACCCTACTGTATCGGCAGATAAGCGTTCCCAGAGAATGGCTGTGGTCATTGGATTCTGAAATGGCCGTGTGATAAGGTATTAGATGGAAAGCTGGCTTTAATGACTGAGAGAGGAAATCCTTTTTTCCGCCTCTAAGGAATAGAACCTGCTTTTCTCACTTTTTCACAGTCTTTACCAGAAGGCTAAATAACTTGTGAACAGGGAACGTTCAGTTGAATACACAATTTTAAAAGTAGATGAAGCTAGATGGATTTCCCCTGTGTGTGTGTTCCATATTCAAGATCTAATTATTAACGCAAAATGAAAAGCACAGAATACCTGTCAGACTGGAAGTCGTGAAGCATAGAACAAGACAGTGATTTGTTCAGTCTGGATTTATGGGCAAGGCATCTAAATATGAACTGGAAGGCTTTATGTTTATTTATATTTTTACCTATGCTTTGTATCTGTAACTAGATTATATAGAGATTCAGTAGACATATACTATGGTTGAAAAACAAAGTCAAGCCATACAAACGTACAAAAAAACTTTATTATGTTGAAACATTACTTCCACAAGAGCTGGGTAGGTCTATAGAACTGGTTTTCTTACTGTCCATTGATGACAGGTATCATTTAATCCAGGGTTTCTCAACCAGGATTCCATGGACTCTAGGGTTCCTCTAGAACCGGTGGTGTCAAACTCCAATTGATCATGAGCTGCATCAACAGTATGGTTGCCCTCAAAGGGCCAGTTGTATCTGAAGTGTGGCACATACAGCGTGCAGGGCTTAGGGGTGTGCTATGTACAGAGTGCAGTGGATCAGGGGTGCCCTATGCAGCGATTGCAAACTTCATGGGTGCACTATGTACGGGGTTCAGGCTTCAAAAACATTGCATCTCTGGCAAAATCCACAGAATTTTTCTGCAGTTGCCGAAAATACAATGATTCCTTGTGATAACCATTTAGGTTAATTAATTGCATAGCAATTAGTTTGATTTGTTATTAACAGCCCAGCATGTTCTGCAAACAAACCAACCTAGAATCACTGGGTAGTAAATGCTTATTTGTGAAATAGAGATTTTAAACAAATAATGAAGGCACTGATAGATTTACTAAAGGTAATTAGGGTTGAAAATGTGAACTATGCAAGGGCATTACCCCTTATCTTAACCTCCCTGGTGGCCTGATTATGTCAGATTTTTGTGTCTCAAAGCGGTACAATGTTTTGAATGGAAATTTGGCGTTTTATATTGTAGGCCTGTAATTCTTAGGAATAACTCACCTGAAATCTGTCCAAACAAGAGTCCAGTAGACATCCCAGGTATGATAACGTTTGAAACACAAAATCATAAACTATAATATAATTAAAAACTATAAATAATTTTACTAAATAATAATATAATAATAATAACATTTATTTAATAATGTAATCAAATCAAAAACACTGAAATTTGCCCAGTCGCGGAATTGTCGCTGTCGTTACTTTAAGTGTCTGATGACGAATTTCCCCACAAATCACTATCGCTCAATTCTGCAAGTGATTCTAAGTTACTATCGTTGTTTTCTATGCACAAATCCCTGTTCCCACTCTCGTGCCCGCTATCGCATGTGGCTGACAGCGATCGCATCCGCCGGCCAAATGCACCGGGTCCCCCCGCCGTGCAGCGGGTACACGCTTGTGCCTGCTATGGCTCTTAGAGGAGCCGACGTACCCATAAGGCGATTCGCGGGAATGTGCCACTTTGCCGACGTATATCAAGTGGTTAAAGTGATACTAAAGTCTCGTTTTTTGTTAAAAATAGCAAACATGTTATACTCACCTTCTCTGTGTAGTTGGTTTTGCACAGGGTAGCACCAGTCTTTCTCTTCTTGGGTCACTCCTGACCCCTCCTTCCTGTTGAGTACCCCCCTACAGCAAGCAGCTTGCTATGGGGGCACCCGAGCTGAGCCACAGCTCCCTGTGTCCATTTGGACATGGCCCGGCCCCGCCCCCTTTCTCTCCTTATTGGCTGAATGACTTTGATTGACAGTAGTGGGAGACAATGGTGCCTAGTTGCTGTCTCAGCCAGTGAGCAGCCAAGACACTCCTACAATATCGCTGGATCTAGATGGACCTCGAGTAAGTATTAGGGGGGCTGCTGCACACAGAAGGCTTTTTATTTTAAAGCGGTCCGCCAAATTTTTTTTTTTTATCTACAAATACTTTTGTCTACAAATACAAATATTTTTTTTTAATCTACAAATACTGCAGCTGCTGACTTATAAAATATGGACATTTACCTGTCCAGGGTGCCTGCGATGTTGGTACCTGAAGCCGATCAGTTGCTCGGTTCTCGGGTGCTGCCACCAGCAACTTCGGTAAGGGAATCAGGAACTGAAGCCTTGCGGCTTCACTTCCCGGTTCTCTAGTGCACATGCGCGAGTTGCGCTGCACAATCCGTATGGTCCCTGCTGTCTCTGGGATCCGTGGGTTTCCCAGCAGACAACAGGGGGGGGGGAGGAGGGAAGAGGCGTAGAGTCTATGCCTGGAAGTAGGTGCAAATACCTGTATTATACAGGTATCTGCACCCCCCTCCCCCCTGAAAGGAGCCAAATGTGACACCGGAGGGGGGGAGGGTTCCAAAAAGCGGAGGTTCCATTTTTGTGTGAACCTCCACTTTAATGCATAGAATGCATAGAATACATGAAGATTAAAAGACAACCTTCTGTCTTTACAACCACTTTAAGCCCATTTTAAAAAAAAGATGTAAAATCCTTATTATATTGATATTATAATATTAATATAATTATAATTATTATGTTACAATATGGATATTTATATATGTTTCCCTTAAATGTTAGTCTTTTTTTAATGCTTTTTATTATACCTTTTACTCAAGTCCCCTTTCGCATTGCTCATTGACCATTTTCTGCATGTAATATATTCTTAAACGCTTGCCACAGGGACACCTTGCTTTGCTGAATGAATCAAAGGGTACCAATTAGACAGAGCCATCGAGCCGAGTACATGATGACATCGCAAAACCAATCTAATTTCTCTCATTCTAAACTCATGAAAATTCCTCTCCTTTAGAGAACAATCAATATTTGCAACGCCATGGAGATAGGATCGGCTTTTTAAACCTGTTGGCGTAAAATTGATAAACTCGCAGTAATAAAGTTTCCCCCAGCTTCGCTGGTATCTTATTAGTGCACTAAGAAAAGTACATTTTACAAGTGAATTAGCAGACTATAAAAAAAAAAAAAAAAAAAAGGAAAAAAGGCAAGCTCAGTGAAATCCATGATCATGTAAGAAGCTAGGGATACAGATTTGATTAGGAAAATAAACGTAAGATCATCATGAAACTCAGCGTCGCCATTCCCGCGCGTTGCAGTTTGCACTTATCCGTTATTAGATGATCTGTTTGTTGGCACACTTCATGCCTTTGTTTACATCTACTTTACTAGGTAATCAACTGCAAATGACTTAAATGGGGTAATTACAATTTGGCGAAATTGAAAAATGTATGTACAAGTTCCATTCGCTTTGCATATTTTATAAGCAGGCCATGGAAAGTGCAAGGAGATATTATCGATCGGGTGGCATAGTGTCGACCTACACTACATATTTTCCTTTCATTTTTTTTTTTTTTTTGTGATTCTCCTTAGCAGCACAAACAACCTGAGACAAGGTAAAGCAAAAAAAAAAAAAAGTAGGTACAATTACAAGTGCGAGCGGCGTGAAGCGCCCTAGGGTAGAAAGGCAATTTGCGTCCAGCAATCTTCTTCGTAGGAATCTCAGCACATTACTTGTAATAAAGCTAACCTTCTATTTCCCTTGCCGGAGTCACCTTGATAACCTTAACATCTAAAAACAGCAGAAATGAAACATTTGTAGGATGGATTGCAAAGCAAAAGCACTGACCAAATGATGCCGAAATGACCTTTATTTCGGAAGAAATGAATTCTAATAGTGTTCATATTAAAGATGTCAGCAAGATATTATTATACACAACAGTTGCGCGTTCCATTGTAGAATGATTTCGATATCATACGTGTGATGTGATTGTTGGGACGCCATGCATTTTTTTTTTTTTTCATTTCCCTTTTTAACCTTGCATCCTATAAACACAAGACAGGATAAGGTTTGTACTTTCCTGGTGCCTCCATGGCAGCATACATATGTCTCTGTGAGTGGTCTCCACGTTTCAACAGGGACACTTCTGTAAATTCAGACGTCTTCCACCATGAACATTATTATTATTATTATTCAGGATTTATATAGCGCCAACAGTTTGGGCAGCGTTTTACAATATGAGGGCAGACAGTGCACTTACAATACAAATACAGGCTTTCCTGTTTGAATCTGTTTAGGGAAGCTGATTGTTGGGCTAGGATTCCTGTCCAGCTTTATCTGTATCAGCAGTCAAAATAACTTTAAAGCAGAGGTCCACCCTAAAGTGGAGCTTCCGCTCATTGGAATCCTCCCCCCCCTCCGGCGCCACAATTGGCACCTTTCAGGGGGGAGGGGGGTGCAGGTACCTGTACATTACAGGTATCTGCACCCACTTCCGGCATAGATATCTGCAGAAGGTACGCCCCTTTCCGCAGAATCTACGCCCCTTTTCAAAGGTCCCTCGCTGCCTGCTGGGAAACACACGGATCCCAGAGACAGCGGGGACCATCCTTATTGCGCAGCGAGACTCGCGCGTGCGCAGTAGGGTAACAGGAAATGAAGCCGCAAGGCTCCACTTCCTGATTCCCATACCCAAGATGGCGGCGGCAGCACCCGAGAGACGATCGAGAGATCGGCTTCGGGTGCCGACATCGCGGGCGCGCTGGGCGGGTAAGTGTCATTATTTTAAAAGTCAGCAGCTGCAGTATTTGTAGCTGCTGACTTAAAAAAAAAAAAAAAACGGTGGACTCCCTCTTTAAGTCTGGATCTGGATCTTTTGGTCTGGCGCCCCTTCCATATATGCATGATACAGGACATAGTCAGACACAGTCCGAGACTGCACACATGATACAAGAGATGGTAAGAGACCGCGTACATGATGCAACAGATGGAAAGAGACTGTGGGTATCATACAAGAGATGGTCAGAGACTGCAGGCATGAAATAAGAGATGGTCAGAGACTGCAGGCATAATACAAGAGATGGTCAGAGACTAAATAAATGATACAAGAGATGGTCAGAGACTGTAGGCATGAAATAAGAGATGGTCATAGACTAAAGACATGATACGCGAGATGGTCAGAGACTGCAGACATGATACAAGAGATGGTCAGAGACTGCAGGCATGAAATAAGAGATGGTCATAGACTAAATACATGATTCAAGAGATGGTCAGAGACTGCAGACATGATACAAGAGATGGTCAGAGACTGCGGGCATGAAATAAGAGATGGTCATAGACTAAAGACATGATACAAAAGATGGTCAGAGACTAAAGACATGATACAAGAGATTGTCAGAGACTGCAGGCATGAAATCCGAGCTGGTCAGAGACTAAAGACATGATACAAGAGATGGTCAGATACTAAAGACATAATACAAGAGATGGTCAGAGCCTGCAGGCATGATACAAGAGATGGTTAGAGACTGTAGACATGATACAAGAGATGGTTAGAGACTGCAGCCAAAAAACAAGAGATGGTCAGAGACTGCAGACATAATACAAGAGATGGTCAGAAACTGCAGACATGATACAAGTGATGGCAAGTGACTGTAGGTATAATACAAGAGATGGTCAGAGAGTATGGACATGAAACAACAGATGAACAGAGACTCTGGGTATGATGGAAGAAATGGTCAGAGACTGCAAACATGATACAGGAGACTGCCAGAGACTGTGAACATGGTAACGTCCTTCAAGTGATGTGGTCACTAGAGACATCGATTGGAGATAAGCTACATGGGACTGCTAGAGATTTTTGTTTTCATATTCTCAACACATTCGTCAGTCTGAACCTGCTCTATATTCAGATCAGAGCCAGTTAATATTCAGTGTAACTTTGCTCATAGAGCTTACATTCAGGAGGTGATTAAATGTTTTGTGAGAAAATACAAAAACCAGAATGAACACGAGGTGGGCTGCAAATTCGCCTGATATGAGTAAAGTACACCCTTTCATATTTCTGCGCCAGCGACCATATAATGGTAGATAAACAGTATTCTGATTGTGTGTGAAAATAACAGGCTTTTGCAGCAATAATTCTCTAAACAGCATGTAAACAGTTATCCGGCATTTTCTGTTCTGCACACAGGGCTTGATAGCTTTGAGAGCGAGACATAATTCATGTGGATGGGAAGCCAGGTCATTTTATAGGCAGGTTTTTACCATTGCAGCATTTTCTTGTTGATACCGCTTGTTATTAGCTTGTAAAAACTGTCCATTGCCTTCACTATATAATGACTTAAACAGAGATCCTGGCACAATAAGACTCTGTCTTGTGAAAGACGTACTTTTTTAAGACAGGAGTGGGGGGGATTTGCGCTCTTTCCTCTATATCAGTGATAGAAGAGTGCGGTCAGCTGCTGTAAGCAGCCATTTTGGGACTCGAGTATTTAACCACTTCAGCCCCGGAAGGATTTACCCCCTTCCTGACCAGAGCACTTTTTGCAATTGCTTTGCTTTAACTGACAATTGCGCGGTCATGCGACGTTGTACCCAAACAAAATTTACATCCTTTTTTCACCACAAATAGAGTTTTCTTTTGGTGGTATTTGATCACCTCTGCAGTTTTTATTTTTTGCACTATAAACAAAAAAAAGAGCGAAAATTTTGAACAAAAAAAGCAATAGTTTTTAACCACTTGCCGACCTGCGCACGACGATGTATGTCGACAGAATGGCACAGGCAGGCAAATGGGTGTACATGTACGTCCCTTTAAATTTGCCGCCCTGCCATCGGGAGTGCGCCGGCGGTGGCGCGCTCCCGCGCTGGTCGGGACCCCCGTGAGTCCGGTCACGGGACCCGCGGACTCGATCGCCACGGGCATCCCCGCGATCGTCTCACGGAGCGGCCAAATGAAGAAATGCCGTTGTAAAGAGCATTTCTCCATTCTGCCTAGCAACTAGTGACGCTGATCTCTGCTCCATGTGATTGGAGCAGAGATCAGTGTTCACTAAATGAAAGCCCAACCCCCCCCCCACAGTTAGTAACACACCCCTAGGAACACTTAACCCCTACACTGCCACCCACTGGTTAACCCCTTCACTGCCAGTGTCATTTACACAGGAATCACTGCATTTGTATAGCAGTGATTATTGTATAAATGACAATGGTCCCAAAAATGTGTCAAAAATGTCCGATGGGTCCCCCACAATGTCGCAGTCACAATAAAAATCGCTGATCGCCGCCATTACTAGTAAAAAAAAAAAATAATAAAAAATGATTAATAAAAATGCTATAAAACTATCCCTATTTTGTAAACGCTATAACTTTTGCGCAAACCAATCAATAATCGCTTATTGCGATTTTTTTACCAAAAAATATGTAGAAGAATACGTATCGGCCTAAACTGAGGGAAACATTTTTTTTTATATATTTTTGGGGGATATTTATTATAACAAAAAGTAAAAAAATTAGTTTTTTTCAAAATTGTCGCTCTATTTTTGTTTATAGCACAAAAAATAAAAACCGCAGAGGTGATCAAATACCACCAAAAGAAAGCTCTATTTGTGAGAAAAAAAGGACGTCAATTTTGTTTGGGAACCACCTCGCATGACCGCGCAATTGTCAATTAAAGTGACGCAATGCCGAATCACAAAAAGTGGTCTGGTCTTTGACCAGCAAATTTAGTGGTTAATAAATATCCCCCCCAAAATATATAAAAAAAAAACTTTTTTTTTCCTCAGTTTAGGCCGATACATATTCTTCTACATATTTTTGGAAAAAAAAAATCACAATAAGCGCATATTTATTGGTTTGGGCAAAAGTTATAGCGTCTACAAAATAGGGGATAGTTTTATGGCATTTTTATTATAATTTTTTTAATTTTTTAGTAATGGTAGCGATCTGTGGGTTTTTATCATGACTGCGACATTATGGCGGACACATCGGACAATTTTGACACTATTTTGGGACCATTGTCATTTATACAACGATCAGTGCTATAAAAATGCACTGATTACTGTGTAAATGACACTGGCAGGGAAGGGGTTAATGCTAGGGGGCGATGAAGGGGTTACGTGTGTCCTAAGGAGTGGTTCTAACTGTGGGGGGGATGGGCTTCAACACACATAGCAGCGATCACTGCTCCCGATGACACGGAGCGGTGATCTCTGTCATGTCACAAGGCAGACCGGGGAAATTCTTTGTTTACATAGGCATCTCCCCATTCTGCCTCTCCGTGACACGACCGCGGGCACCCCCGGCGGACATCGAGTCCACAGGACCCGTGGTCAGGGAGAATGCAGCGGGTGTGCACCCGCAGTTCCGCTTTTAAATGGGGACGTACCTCTACGCCCTTTTACCCACCCGTGCCATTCTGCCGACATATATCATCGTGCAGCGGTCAAGAAGCAGTTAGACCCCTTTCAGACCAGGGCATTTTGCAGGCGCTATAGCGTTAGAAATAGCGCCTGCAATCCGCCCCTAAAGAAGCTGCACCATTGTATGTAGTGTAAAAGCCTGAGGGCGGGGGGGGGGGGGGTAAAAGTGCCCTGCTAGTGGGCGAAATGCGCCGCAAATTCGGCGGTAAAACGCAGCTAAAAATAGCGGCGTTTTATCGCCCACGCTATGGACGGTGTGGTGTGAAAGAGGTCTAGAAGATGAATTGCAGGTATGGATATTCTCACTTGGACCAATGTAACTATGCCTATACCATACATGGCTGATCCCTCTGGGTGCTGGAAATCAGTGTAGTAGACATCGCTACTGCACTCTTTCTGGGTCCCTTGCCAAGCGGCTGCCCTGCTGCATTGTGAACACAGGTGAGAAAATGGTTTGCATTTTATGAATGACTGCAAAACATTCTCTGATTGGATGAGGTGTAGAGGCAGGGTGGGCAAGCCATGCTTTCCTCTCCACCTCTACATATTCTTGGAAAGGTGTCCATGGAAAGCGGCCGACCGCTTGTGTTCAGCTGGTCGGCTGACTATGTAGTGTGCTGCAACCATCAGCCACGTATTTGGCTTGCAGTTGTGCTGTGGTCCCCTTGACTTGAATGCCAGAATTTGACAGGCGGTGCTGTTTTTTAACTCAAGAAGCCATGATAAATTTGCAGCCTTTGCAGCATGGCCTCATTCACATGAATGGTCAAGTTTGACAGGCGGGGGTACACAGGTACACCTGCTGAGTCATTGCCAGAGATGTCCAATCAGTGGGGCCTTGAGCTTTGCTGATTACAGAGCTATAGGTCTGACTCAGTAAGGTGGCATGTCAGACCTCTGCAATGAGACCACTGTTTCCATGTAGAGAGCAATGGTCCCACTCTGCAGGTGCTGGCAGACTTTTCTATCCAGACAGTGGTTTCCTTAGAAATCAAATGCACTTCAGGGCTTTGTAAGTCAACCACACAATGAGCAGAAGTGGAACATGCAGAGATGACCTCACCAATTGTCTACTCTTCCTTTCCTGTCCACTCATTGGCTGTTTTGTGTACTGGGCAGGCTTAATTGCTCTATAGGAGGTAGCTCTTCTCTCTGGCCTGGACCATAACATTTACTGAACAGTAAACTAGTATATATATATATTTGTATATGTCTCCCATCTTTGTAGTACATTTTTCTTTGTAGTTAGGGTTGCCACCTGTCCGGGATTCACCCTGGACAGTTCGGATTTGGAATCATGCGTTCGCATTTCAGACTGCCTGAAACCCGGACACATTATTCAGACCGGACTATGGCTTCCCAGCAAGGTTGGTGGCTGCAGGTGTCCAAGCTGAGAGTGTCTGTTACACTCTCTTTCACACTGCCCAAATCCAGAACTAACAATCCCCCCCACAAACACACACACAGACGGAAGAGGAGAGAGGGCTTGATCTGCTCCTCTTCCTCCCGCCCCTACCCCTCTGTGTCTGCCCACATTCCAATTCCTGGCACTGTGCATCAGAAAAGGAAAGTAGGAAAGTGGGGGCCGGAAATTTGAAGTCCAGCAGCCTCAGATACATCTGGATGAGAGGTGCTAACTGCCAAGTGGTGAGTGAGCTCACCATCCATCCCTGTCTGTGACTGAAGTCTCCCCCCTTCTCTCTCCTGCCTCTAAGTGTGTACACTAAGGTAAAGCAGGGTTTTCAGAGCACCCCTTACATCAGAGTTCCCCTTTACATCAGAGGCCACAGTATTCTCCCTTATATCAGAGTCCTCTCCATACATCAGAGTTCTCAGTGTTCCCCCTTAAATCAGGGTTTCCAGAGCATCCCTTAGAGTCCCAAGAGTTCTCCCTTACATCGGAGTCCTCTACTTACATCAGAGTTCTCAGTATTCCCCCTTAAATCAGGGTTTCTAGAGCATCCCTTATGTAAGAGTCCCCAGAGTTCTCCCTTACATCAGAGTCTGCAGAGCCCCCCTTATAGTGGAAGGGAACTTCAGATGTAAAAGGGGAACTCTGTGGACTCTGATGTAAAGGGGAACTCTTGTTATTGTCATATGATTAGAAATGTTATTTAATATCAAAATATATGTACAGTTTATACTATAAAAAAAAAAAAATTGCTGTGCGCCGCTAAAGTGTTCAAGTTTGACTTGAAGAAAAGGTGGAAAACCTATTTGTAGTTCATTTGTACGTTATAAATAATATCTGATTAGTCATTGAAAATTACAAACCTTCTTTACCCTTTACACTGCTGTACTGCATAGGATCCATAGTTGGGTAGGTAGGCCCAGCAGCTCTTAGTAAGTGGTGCCAATCAGTAGAGAAGAAGCCATGTCATTGATGTAAAGGTAATATATACTGTAATAGTATAACGTATATATATATATATATATATATATACTGAACATCTGTCTATAGCGCTATCATACAATACCACTTGCAGTGTTTCTGGTCATTGACACACTGGTTGGCTTCTAATTTCATCATGATCCATTTCCCTGAAAATATCACCACCACCTCAGC
Organism: Lithobates pipiens; assembly: GCF_037356315.1. Taxonomy (NCBI): domain Eukaryota; kingdom Metazoa; phylum Chordata; class Amphibia; order Anura; family Ranidae; genus Lithobates; species Lithobates pipiens. The sequence continues at coordinate 36,853,099 of NW_027507758.1, forward strand.
TCATTTTTAGGGGAAATTTTCTAACGTGAGCAGTCACAAGTCATTTTTCTTGATAGATCATTGCTGATGTTAAGCTTGGGGATAACCAGGGGATAAATGTCGCTGAGTGCAAACAGCTGTGTCTGGAGTAATTCAGTGTGCTGTAATTATTTTTTTGTACTTTTCAAATAAACTGTCTCTTAAAACGCATTTTATTAGACTAATTGTTCTAATTAGAGGGTTTCTAATTCCAAATGTATGCCAAGTTTGAAAAAAAAAAATTAAAATAATCGAGTAATAAGAATATACATCTGAATCGCGCTGATCCACTATCATTAAGTGACAATGGATGAAATGCATCATTGTAATTATCCCCAGTAGGCACGTTGTTTACATGCAGAGTCACATTGTAGTGTGTAATTCTCAGTTGCTAGCCTGATATGAGAACTGTAGTACATGGCACAATATCTTCCTTCTACATAGCGCTGAACAGAATTTTTTTTTTAAATTAAACATAGTGCATGGTACAATATATACCATCTACATGTTTCAGTGTGAATTATAGGGCTTTATTTCTGTCTCTACCTACTGCATAGTTACATAGTTAGAAAGGTTGAATAAAGACACCAGTCCATCCAGTTCAACCCGTGTGAGTGTCTACAATTCTTCCTATCCCTGTACATTGCCCACTCACATCAGTCCCTACCCTCAAGGAGCCCACAATCCAAGATTCCCATTCATATACTAGGGCCAATTTTTGGACAGAAGCCAATTAACCTACCTGCATGTCTTTGGAGTGTGGGAGGAAACTGGAGTATCTGGAGGAAACCCACGCAGGCACAGGGAGAACATGCAAACTCCAGGCAGGTAGTGCCATGGTTGGTATTTGAACCAGTGATGCTTTTTACTGCTAGGTGAGTGTGCTAACCACTACACCACTGTGCCACCCAGAGTGTTGGACTGAGTCCTTTGGTGTGAACTATAATGCATGGTACAGACCCTACCTTCTATATAATGTTGGACTGAGTCCTTTGGTATGAACTGTAGTGCATGATACAGACCCTACCTTCTATATAATGTTGGACTGAGTCCTTTGGTGTGAACTATAGTGCATGATACAGACCCTACCTTCTATATAATGTTGGATTGAGTCCTTTGGAGTGAACTGTAGTGCATGATACAGACCCTACCTTCTTTATAATGTTGGACTGAGTCCTTTGGTGTGAACACTAGGGCATGGTATATTCCATACCATCTACCTTGCATTGAACTGAGTCCTTTTTGTGTAATATAGGGGTAGATTTACTAAAGTAAATAGACAAGTGCAGTTGCTCCAGTGCTTAGTAAATGAGGTAAAGCTTCCCTTTCGCAAAGAACACCCAAACACATGTAAGGAAAATGAAGAAAGAAAAAAAACAGCATTTTTACTTGCACATGATTGGATGATGGAAGTCAGCAGAGCTTCTGATAATTTACTAAGCTTTGGGGCAACTGCTCTTGCAAAGTGCACTGTCTATTTTCCTTTAGTAAATCAACCCCATAGTATTGAACTGAATCCTTGATTTGAACTATAGGGCATATTGCAACCTCTACCTGCTACTTAGTATTGAATGGAGTCCCTTGGTGTGGACTATAGGACAGGGTACAATCTCTATCTTCTACATAGTGTTGATGAACAGAGTCCTTTGGTTTGAACTATAGTGCATGGTACAACCTCTACCTTCTACATAGTATTGAATGGAGTTCATTGGTGTGAATTATAGGACAGGGTACAATCTCTATCTTCTACATAGTGTTGAATGGAGTCCCTTATTTTGCACTATAATGCAGAGTACAATCACTATAATCTACATAGTATTGAATGCAGTTCCTTGATGCGAACTATAGTAAATTGCCTTTAGTAAATCAACCCCATAGTATTGAACTGAATCCTTGGTGTGAACTATAGGGCATGTTGCAACCTCTACCTTCTACATAGTATTGAATGGAGTCCCTTGGTGTGGGCTATAGGACAGGGTACAATCTCTATCTTCTTCATAGTTTTAAATGGGGTCCCTTGGTGTAAACTAGAGGGCATAGTACAATCTCTATCTTCTACATAATGTTAAACGGAGTTTCTTGGTGTGAACTATAGGGTAGGGTACAATTTCTACCTACTGAATAGTGTTGAATGGAGTCCTTAAATCTGAACTATAGCTCATGGTACATTCTCTACCTTCTACATAAAGTTGAACTAGTTCCTTTAATGTGAACTTAAGTGCATGGTTCAATCTCTGTCTTCTACATAGTGTTGAACGGAGTCCCTTGGTTTGAACTATAGAGCAGAATACAATCACTATCTTCTACAGAATATTGAATAGAGTCCCTTGATGTGAACTATAGGACAGTGTACAATCTCTATCTTCTACACCAGGGGTCTCAAACTAGCGGCCCTCCAGCTATTGCGAAACTACAAGTACCATCATACCTCTGCCTGTGAGAGTCATGCTTGTAACTGTCAGCTTTGCAATGCCTCATGGGACTTGTAGTTTCGCAACAGCTGGAGGGCCGCAAGTTTGAGACCCCTGTTCTACACAGTGTTGAACGGAGTCCCTTGGTTTGAACTAAAGTGCAGAGTACAATCTCTATAATCTACATAGTATTGAATGGGGTCCCTTGATACAAACTTTAGTGCATGGTACAAGCTCTACCTTCTACATAGTGTTACATGGAGTCCCTTGGTGTAAATTATAGGGTAAAGTACAATCACTATCTTCTGCATAGTGTTGAACGGAGTCTCTTGGTGTGAACTATAGGGCAGGGTACAATCTCTCCATTCTACATAATGTTGAACTTGGTCCTTAAGTGTGAACTCTAGTGCATAGTTCAATCTCTACCTTCTACATAGTGTTGAACTAGGTCCTTTGGTGTAAACTAAAAGGCCGCGTACACACGCGCGGACTGTTCGCCCAACTTTGTCCGTCCAACAGTTTCAGCAAACAGTCCGCTCAAAATTAGCATGGACGGACATGCCCACACACGACGAACGAACAGTTTGCTGAAACCGTGCGCGATGACGTGAACAGCACGTACGACGGGACGAAAAATATGACGTCCTATACACTGCATTATAGCTTTCGGCGTGAAAATCCTTTCTGAGCATGCGCGCAACTTTGTTTGACGAACAAACCTACACACGAGCGGGCTGTTCGCTGAAACAAGGTTTCAGCGGACAGTTTTTCGGAATTTCCGAAAAACCTTGTCCGTCCAACTGTCCGCTGAAACTGTCCGCTGAAAGCCCACACACGAGCGGACTGTCCGCCCAAACACTGTTCAGCGGACAAAGTTGGGCGAACAGTCCGCCCGTGTGTACGCGGCCTAAGGCATAGTACAATCTCTACCATCTACCTGGCGTCTTTGGTGTGCATGGGACAAACTCTACCTTGCACGTAGATCATAAGGCTAATGTATATCTATATATATCTATAACTATATATATCTATAACTATATATATATATATATATATATATATATATATATATAACTATATAGATAGATAGATATATATATATATATATATATATATATATATATATATATATATATATATATATATATATATATATATATATATATATATATTTCTACAGGCATACCCTACTTTTAAGTACACAATGGGGTTTATTTACTAAAGCTGGAAAGTACAAAATCAGACTCACTTCTGCATAGAAACCAATGAGCTTCTAACCTCAGCTTGTTCAATTAAGCTTTGGTAATAAAACCTGGAAGCTCATTGGTTTCTATGCAGAAGTGAGCCTGATTTTGCACTTTCCAGCTTTAGTAAACAAACCCTATTGTGTACTAAAAAGTGGGGTATACCTGTATATAGATATATATAGATATTGTATATGAAGTATAAAACTCATTTTTATAACTGAAAGGATATATGAAGTGTGAATCAATAGAGAGTCATTTTATGAAGGAGAAGCTCCTCTATTTTGAGAGAACAATAACGCCATTACTTGTAAATGCTTATTGTGCCAAATACAGCATAGTCTATGATAAGTATTCCTTTTTTTGCCAGCTCTTCAACTGAAATTAAATGTAAAATGGAACGTTGTACAATAAAGCAGCTTCAGCAAATGTATGCAAAACCTTGAATTCATCCCGTAAGATATCTCAGGAAAGTTTCTTAAGATAATGATTTCAAAAAGTACTCTCTTGGCAGGTAGAAAGAAATAATTTCAGTTGTAACTTTTCCACAAAGGCTTGCTGAAATATATGTAAACAATTTTTTTTTTTTGCATGTACTTTGTAGTAGGGCTTGTATGCACCATTGGGGTAGATTTCTTCCTTAGGTAGCATAGAAAAGTATATTTAAAAAGGTTTTTTTGCTTTGTTATTAAAAAAAAAAAAGTTCTAGTAAGGTATAATTATACTTCACTCATGTAGCTGATTGGGTATTTGCAATGAACAAGGATTAATGGACCTTACTGAAAGCTTTGCCTTTAGTAAGTCATCCTTCGAGCGAGACCCAGTAGTGCTATTGTAGAGTATGATTTTCAGAAGTGAGTCAAACTTACTCTCAATAACCCTGTAAGGATTCAACTCAGTAATAAGTTAATATCGGTGTATGTTCTCTTTATAATTAAGCAGCCTGTCTGTCTGACTTGATCCCTGCTACCCAACCTGTAGCCCAGGGGCTGCATGCTGCCCTTTGGCACATATTAGACAGTCCCTGGGGCTCTTGCAGTGAGTAGCCTCTTCTAACGTGTCTAAGTGCTTGCTCAGGCCAGAGAAGGGAAAATTGTCTGGGTTCTAGTAATTTAATTGCTTAATTTTTTCTCTTCCCACTAGCCTCCTTTTTCTGTGGTGTTCATTCCTTCACACGTTCATTTTTGTAATGCTTTCCTAATAATGAAAGGTCAGAGAGAGGGATGAGCTGAGGAAACATTAAAGTTCAGTATTTAGGTTGGGGTAGGATAGGCTTAACCTAAAGAGATGAGTTCTCATGGATCATCTAAAGACGAATAGAGTAAGAGATGGCCGGACAGATTTGGATGGGGTGTTCTAGAGGATGGGAGAGGACCATCAGGAGAGCATGGGCAGAGGAGACAAGGGAGCTAGAGAGGAGGAGATCGTGGGCAAAGCAGAGAGGACGTTTTGGGCAACATTTGGGGACAATATTGGTTGCTTGTTGCTTAAGATGGAGTTGTAAACAGCTTTGTATGTTCTTATTAGTATGTTGAATTATATTTGTTGGGCTATTGGAAAACAATGGAGGGATTGGCAAAGTAGGGTGGCATAAGTGGTAGATAAGGTAGATGAGGCTGGCAGCACTTTTTATAGTGAAGGAGGGTAGCCTGTGGAGTAGTAGGCCTATGAGAAGAAGAAAGTCGTACTGGCCATGGTGAGAGATAACAAGGAAGAGAGGCTTGGTGGGGTCCATTGCTTAAGAATGGGGAATAGCGTGTGCATAGCACTGGAATAATCCCCTTGGACTTTAAAGGCAGATATTGGAGTAATAACAATATAGATAGTTTAAAAGGCAATTATGCTGATTTAATAGTACATAGCATATACAGATTGGGCAAAGATAGTCCTATAATAAGTCCAAGGGGATTATTCCAGTACTATGCACATGCTATTCTTTATGTATTAGGATGTTGGCAGTCCCTTACACCAGTGGTCATCAACCCTGTATTCAGGGCCCACTAACAGGCCAGGTTTTATGTATTACCTTGGGGGAGATGTAGACTAGAATTCTGCCTGTTAGTGGGCCCTGAGGAACAGGGTTGATGACCACTGCCTTACACCCTTCCCGGAAACGTATATTAATTGGTTAAGAATGGCTATATTTTGGAAATGTTCCAAAGGCGAAGTCTGCAAGAACCAAAGATGTCAAAAGTAATTTTTTTTAAGAGGGCTGTGGGGAGCACAAATGTGGAAGCATTGACTTGTAAAGGGGCCGTCTCATATACTGTGTCTCTGGTCTATGACTACCATCTAAAAAATCTCCAGCAACTCCTATAGCACGTTTGAAGTATTCGACCGACTCCTGTTGACAGTCTGCAGTCTCTGATAGCTTCATATCACTGAATATTATGTGCAGTTTTTTTGTAGTGTCAGGGTCCACACTTCAGGCCCCCTACATCCCAAGAATGTTGACCGAAACCGGACTAGATCATTTTGTATCAAATCTATTTGAAATCGGTCCTACTGAATGAGAGGAAAGCAACCATAAAGAAAATTGCAGAAACTTTCAGAAAATCTCAGTTTTGTTTGCTGGCTGTTATTAGTCATTTTTATCATATGGAGCAGACTTTACACAGATGTCACACTAACTCTCCACCATTGTATGTTATTGTTCACATAGATAACATCTCTTATTAATGCTTATCTACCTAAAATGACTTTTCGTGTTAAAAACATTTTGTTCAATACTTGCCCGTTTATCTGTCACTTGCAACTGTTCTTGTATATATAATGAAGGAAGGTTGAATGAAAATGTGCCCTATCTGTAGACAGTTTAAAGCGGGTCTCCACCCTAAAGTGAAACTTCTGCTCATCGGAACCCTCCCCCCCTCCGGCGCCACAATTGGCACCTTTCAGGGGGGAGGTGCAGATACCTGTACAGTACAGGTATTTGCACCCACTTCCGGCATAGATATCCGCAGAATCTGCGGATATTTACGCCACTCCCTGCGGGTCCCCCGCTGTCCACTGGGAAACACACGGATCCCAGGGACAGCGGGGACCATCCTTATTGCGCAGCGCGATTCGTGCATGCGCAGTAGGGAACCAGGAAGTGAAGCCGCAAGGCTCCACTTCCTGATTCCCATACCCAAGATGGCGGCGGTAGCACCCGAGAGACGATCGAGAGATCGGCTTCGGGTGCCGACATCGCGGGCGCGCTGGGCGGGTAAGTGTGCTTATTTTAAAAGTCAGCAGCTGCAGTATTTGTAGCCGCTGACTTTAAAAAAAAAAAAAGGCCGAACTACCGCTTTAAGGTGGATCATACACAGAGGTTGATTGTAAGCTTCATGGGCAGGGCTTTCCTATTCCTTCTATGTTGAACTGTTTTGTAATTGTGCTGCCCCCCTTCTACATTGTAAAGCACTGCATAAACTGTTGGCACTATATAAATCCTGTATAATAATAATAATTGTAATATTCACTGTATATCAGTATTGCCTATGAAAAGTCATTATAATCACAAAGTATTTAGGTGGACCCGATTCATCTCTTCTGTATTATCAGGCAAAAATATTGGTAGAAATGTTGTTACACCAAATCAGCATAAGTGTATGGAAAAAATTACTAGGGCCTCTTGTCATGTAGGACTGCACCCAAGTTATTATTATTATTATTATTATTGTTATTATTATTATTATTTTTATTAATTGTATTATCATCAATATTACTACTACTACAAATATTATTATTATTATTATTATCATTAGTAGTAATATTATTATTATTATTATTATTATTATTATTATTAATATATGTCTTCTTCTTATTATTATTATTGTTATTATTATTATTATTATTAGTAGTAGTAGTAGTATTATTATTATTATTATTATTATTATTAATACTACATTTCTATAATACATGTCTATTATTAATAATATACGTTTTATTTCTATTATTATGATTATTATTATTATTATTATTATTAATAATAATAATAATAATAATAATATTAATAATAATAATAATAATAATAATCATAACAATAATAATACATTTCTATTACACACAATCAAGGGACATGCCAGAAATTCATGTTATCACAAAAAAGACTGCCTGTGATCTGACCTCAAGTTCTGTGCAGACTTGTAGAAGAGGCGAAATGCGTCAGGTACAAAAGCAATGGAATGAGGAATCTAGGAAGGTCAGGGTAAAAGTAGAATTTTCCTGCCAGGGCTGTAAAATATGTATTTTTTGGCAGTTGTAGAAAATCACAGCTTCTGCTGATTGAAACTGAAAAGTAATTGTTAATAGCATTAAGTTATGAAAATGGCTTGTATAACAGATATATAATTAGAATCCAGCGACTGATCTAAAATCGTGTTCACTGGGCTTGGATATGCCAAGCTGTTCTTTTATTTTTAGCTTTTAAAATTTTAAAGGCTTTTGTTTCTACAGAAAGGAACTAAAGAGGATAAGACTATATTCTACACCGATACCGAGCTGTATGCCCATGAGCAACATTTTACAAGGTTGGGGAGTCCAATAAACTGTGCTGACCCCCTCCAGCAAGAGGTCAGGGGCTCCGGACTCTTTCATCCCTTTAAACACACTGAAAGTGCAGAAAATAGCTGTTAATGGGCCAGCCATATAGGAGCTGAGTTTCTAAAGGGGAAAAAGTCTGTTCACGTTCCAAGGAAAGTTGCACAGTGCAAGGGAATTTTCCCCAGACCTTAGTGAATGGGGTGAAGCTTTGCTGAAGCCCATCATCCAATCATGTGTAACAAAAATGCATTTTTTTTCCTGGAACATAATTGGGTATATTCTTGACCAAGTGAAATGCTGCCGCATTTATTAAACTCTGGGGGAAATTTAAAGTGGTTGCAAAGGCAGAAGTTGTTTTTTAGTTTTTTTTTGTTTGTTTTTTATCTTAATGCATTCTATGTATTAAGATAAAAACACTGGACACTGCAGATGATTAGGCTGCAGATGAACACTAATCAGGCTGCACTGATGCCCACCAGTGGCGTCGCTAGGGGGTGGCTTTTGGGGCTATAGCCTCGAATCTGGAGCCCATAGCCCCGAGTTTCTGCAGGGGTCCCCAAGAGGAGAGGAGACTCTCTGGGGACCCTGATGTAATAGGGGGGGGGCTCTCTGCTGACCCTGATTTTAGCGGGGAGGCTCTTTGGGGACCCTGATGTAAGGAGGGCTCTCGGGGGACCCTGACGTAAGGGGAAGCTCTCTGGGGACCCTGATTTAAGGGGGAGGCTCTCTGGGGACCCTAATGTAAGGGGGGCTGTCTGGGAACCCTGATGTAAGTGGGGGGCTCTCTGAGGACCCTGATGCAAGGAGGAGGCACTTTGGGGACCCTGATGTAAGGGGGGCTCTCTGGGGACCCTGACATAAGGGGCAGCTCTCTGGGGACCCTGATGTAAGTGGGGGGCTCTCTGGGGACCCTGACATAAAGGGGAGTTTGTATTTAGTAAAAGAATTGCATTCCTATGTTCTGTGTACTGCGGGAGACCATATATAGTGAATGCCGCGTCCTGGGTTTAGTAACTCTTTAAATAATAAAATAATGGGCTAATTATTGTTCTAATAAAGGTATTCACTAAATATAATCCTGATCTGTTATAGAGCAATATCTTTCACTGTTGCAAATAACATCAGTAATTTAAAGTGATTGGAAAGTCTCTTTTTTTTTTAAACAAACAAGTCATACTTACCTGCTCTGTGTAATGTTTTTGCACAGAGCAGCCCAGATCCTCCTCTTCTGATCTCCTGGCCCCTCCCTCCTGTACAGTACCCCCACAACAAGCAGCTTGCTAACGGGGCACCCGAGCTCAGTCACAGCTCCCTGCGTCCATTCAGACATGGAGCTGCGACCTGGCCCCACCCACCTTTCTCCTGATTGGCAGAATGTTTTTGATTGCCAGCAACGGGAGCCAATCGCGCCACACTGCTGTTTCAGCTAATGAAGAGGGGAGTCCCGGACAGCTTAGACACTCCTGCAACATTGGGGACTGAGGGGGGCTGCTGCACACAGAAGGTTTTTTTTATTTGAATGCGTAGAATGCCTTTACAATGCCTTTACTTTGCTGAAAAGGTATGCAACCATTTATATCTTACTTTTTTAATGTATAGATGACTAAATGAAGAGTTGGAAGAGACTTTGGTTTTCAGAAAATAATGAGTAGAAATCATCTTGACTGATCGAGAGCTCATTAAAGATCAATGAAAAAAAACAGAGGAACGTTTTGACTTTGTGCCTGTAATATCAGAGAGACTATAGTAGAAAAAAAAAAGTAGCTGTCCACATGAGCTGAACACTAATCATCTTGTGTACTTGAGCTAATATAAACATCTAGTATGCTTTCTTTTCTTTTCCCTTGTGGAAAGCTGACTTGTTTAATGAGAGGAAGAAGCTTCAACATACGAGGTAGGATTGTCAGCAGGTTTTGGTCAAGCCTTATAGCCAGCATTTCATCTTTGTGTCTTGTTATGTCTTACGGATGGCGGTGACGTCTTTTTAATTACCGTGGCCCTAATGTAGGTTGAATTGAAACACCCTCCTTATTTTGCAGTTGAGACTGCTCCAGCTCCTAACCTCTGTAACCCAGCCAAATCCTTGATGATCCGGCCACTCTTCAATTCCATGAACTTCTCCATGTTGCACATAGATAAAAGTCATTTGTAGACTATAATTACACAGTGATTACTCAATAGGCAATAAGAGGTAGTTCATCTACTGGAAAGGTCGTAAATGAGACAAACTTGTGTGGTGGACAGAAATCAAGATGGGGCTCTCTAACCAATATCTATATGAAGAACTGGGGGCAAACAGGTGATAAAAACACCAGCTGTCTCCAATAGAAATAATAAGATAGTTAAGAAAAAATAAAAAAACTGTTAACACCTAACCATCTTATTCTAGAATCTTACATTGGGGTCTATTGGGTCTTTGGAGACCAGGGAAGTTTCTTATGTGACTTTCTCCCATCTTCCAATACTGGTCACGCCACACGATGGGACCTAAGATTAGCGCAATGGAGACAATTACTTATGATACTTTGTAAATCCTGTGTGACCTTGTCTTGTAGTATCGTGTGACCACAGAAGAAGACTGTGGCCTTCTTACTCCATTTTGAAAGCACACTTAGATTGATGGCTACCTACTAACAGTACTACTTCTCATTAAAATGCTGTGCTAGTGGAAATGGAATTGAATGCCAGAAACCATCCCAATAACATATGCAGTGTTTACTTGATAGGCAATAGAAGGTAGTTCACTCACTGGAAAGGTCTCATTTTAGACAAATTGGGGTGGTGAACAGAAATCAAGTTGAGGATCTCTAAATGATATTGGTCTGAGGAACTGTGGGCAAGCAGATCATAAAAAAACACCAGCTGTTTTCAATAGAACTAATAAGCTGTGCACCAAAAGAAAACCATTTAACACTTGACCAGCTCAAAGCTACTAGAGAAACTTTTTATATTCCAGAATCTTCCACTGGGGACTTTGGAGCTCAAGGGTGTTTTTTTACTTGAATTCCTCCCATCCTCCAATGCTGGTCTTGCCACATGGTGAGACTAGATGATTACTTATGATACTGTGTGATCTTGTCTTGTATCAATGTGTGACCTCAGAATGAAACCATGGCCTTCTCACTCTATTTTGAAAGCACACTTAGCCCTTGTACACACGGTCGGAGATTCCGACAACCAAATCCGTCGGATTTTGTCCAAAGGATTTTGTCCAAAGGATCTTGTCCGAAACTGTTGCATACACACGGTCGGACAAAGTTGTCGGAAAATCCGATCTTTCAGAACTTGATGACGTAATTTCGTTACGATGGGACTACGTTCAGCCTATTAGCCAATAGCTTTGATGTAGGAATTTGATCTGAGCATGCGTGGCACTTTGTCCGATCGGAATTCTCTACACATGATCGGAGTATGTCCGATCGGAGCATTTTGTCGGAAAATATTTCCAGCAAGTTGGAAAATTTGCTCCAATGGATATTCTGATGGAAACAGTCCGATGCAGACCACACACACAGTCGGAATATCCGACATAACGCTCCGATCAGACACATTCCGTCGGAATCTCTGATCGTGTGTACAAGGGCTTAGAATGATGGTTAAGCGCTGCCTAAACTGTTGGTGCTATATAAATCCTGTATAATAATAATAATAATAATAATGATAATAATAATGGTTACCTGTTCACAGTACTACTTCACATTACAATTCTGTTCTAGTGGAAGTGAATATCACTTACCTTAGCATTTTAATTTTCAGTGAGACTTTGGGATAAGGGGACCTTATCCAGACTCAGAAACCATTGGTTGGTGTCATTATGGATATTATTGTAGAACATAAAAGATAAGAGTTTGGGGTTGTAATGTGAACAATCTTTATTACTTATTTTTCTATAACATATTTTTAGTGCTGAATACCTAACCCATAAGCTACTCTTTAATCAGAAGTAATGATGGAATTGGTTGAAGCCAAACTGGGTCATATCTAGGTCTGTCTTCTAGAGACTAGAATTCCACAAAGGCAACACTTTGGAGACTTTGACATCTGGGAAGTTGAATACCAGTAATAAAACTTTTCTGAGCATTTTAAGTTATATATCTATGGATTTACAGGTTCGGTTAGCAATGCTCAAACCCATCAGGTCTCTTGAGACTACATTACATAGTGTACAGCCACTAGCATTCTGAGTTATATCTCTAACGACTATACACTGTACACTTTCTATAAATAATGCTCAAAACCATCAGGTCCTTTGACAATATAGTACATAGGGTACAGCCACCCTTGAAGATATATTTTACAGAGATGATCCAAATCAAGGCTAGCTGTCTTGTTTATTCAATTAAAAAACTTGCAAAGTGTTTAATTGGTCCTAACATAACACTAACAATTTGCAAGTGCTTACTTGATGGAAGGTGGCTTTTCCTGCCATTTTCTTCTATTGCACTTAATGCGTAATTAACTTTTCAGCAGTGAAACATACTCTCCTTGCTGCCAGTACTAATGACAGTTGAATCTCTCAGCACATAGCAAAACACCTGTTCGTACTTGGTGTATTTGCCAAATAACTTCAATATTGAGGAATAAAACTTGCATTACTATATACTTTCATACTCACATTGGATGACATCCTGAGTATATATTTTTTATCCAAGTGTATGTACATAGATTTTAATAGAGTGGAATAGAATTAAACACTATTCAAGTTTTTACAGCTCTCTAGGGCCTCATTATAGTTTTTTTTCCTCCCATTAATTGTGTCTGTGACAATGGTTTCACTAGGTAGGAATCGAGACAAGTTATAAACTGGGATACGGACAGCAATAAAAATCTAAAAAGGGTTTTAGACTTACTAATCTATCTGTGTTGTTGTAGAAAATCTGTCACCATTCCCTCACTGGTGAGACCATTTCCACTTCAGGAAGAAACCTCATCTACATAGCAGGGACAACTCAACGGTCATTACTCTTCTTAGAGCAGAACAAAACCCTCCTATTCTTCTCAGCCAAGAAAGCTTCCATCTTGGCCTTTGTTTGATCTGAAACTGCCATGGGGCTACACATGTGATCAATTATGACACCAGCCATTTGATGGTTTGAGAGTTTGGTTGAAAACACATGCAAATGTGACTGTTAGCATTCCCAGCATGTCGGGGATATAACTGTTTTTTGAAACTGTTAAATCGAAGGGGGTTAGTTTCGCTTTAACCTCTTAGTACCCTTAGCATGTGGCTTAAGATCACGTGACTGCCGTGATTTGCTGCCACGATCACATGGTCCAAAAACTGTAGATCGCGAGGAGTGATTGGGAGCTTTCAGTTAGGCGACAGAAGCTTTGTTCTCGGTAGAGGTGTATTGGTGGCAATTCGCGCAAATTTGCAGCCCTTCGGCACTAAGCACCAGGTGCCAAGAGGCTGTTTATTTGCCTACGGCTGGCGCCAAGGGGTTAACGTATAAATAAGTGCATTTTTCTTTGAATAGATTTAAACACCTTTCAAGTTTTTTATTGATGTCTTTATCCCAGTTAGGAAGATTCACCGTCTCTGTTTGTCTTTTTTACCATTATCAATGAACATAAAAAAAATCCCAAATTTTGGATTATCCCCAGAAAACTATTAGAGGGGAAGTCCTCCCAGTGGAACACTAGTTCTAGTAACCCTGGTGGCAACCTGGGATTTCCTCACTTTGGACGGGCTTCTGCTCACTTCCTGTTTTGTCTATTGGACAGGAAGTGAAATGAAATCCCCCCACATACAGAGATGGAAAAACAAATAAAATGGCAGGGATTATGACCCTCCCTTAACTCTATCCACAATGAAAAGGTTATGCCTTTAGTTCTACTTAAAAAAGTGTTGGCTACCCATACCATGAGCAGCCTTTTTTTTAACCCTTACAGCTGTCATCATTAGATGTTAGAGGCAATGTAACATGTGGCTTGACATGTACACTATATTGTCAAAAGTATTGAGACACCTGCCTATACAAGCACATAAACTTAGTCTTAGTCTGTAGGGTTCATTATTGAGTTGGCCAACCCTTTGCAGTTATAACAGCTTCAACTCTTCTGCAAAGGCTGTCCACAGGGTTTAGTAGTGTGTCTATGGGAATGTTTGACCATTCTTCCAGAAGCGCATTTGTGAAGTCGGGCATTGATGTTGGACATGAAGGCCTGGCTCGCAGTCTCCACTCTAATTCATCTCAAAGATCAGGTTGAAGTCGGGACTCTGTGCAGGCCAGTCAAGTTCCTCCACCCCAAACTCGCTCATCCATGTCTTTATGGACCTTACTTTGTGCACTGATCCAAATCATTTGGTGGAGGCGGGATTAGGGTGTGGGGTTGTTTTTCAGGGGTTGGGCTTAGCCCCTTAGTTCCAGTAAAGGGAACTCTTGAGGCATCAGCATGACAAGACATTTTGGACAATTTCATGCTCCCAGCTTTGTGGGAACAGTTTGGAAATGGTCCCTTCCTGTTCCAACATGACTGCACACCAGTGCACAAAGCAAGGTCCATAGAGACACACTACTAAACATTGCGGACAACCTTCCCAGAAGACTTGAAACTGTTATAGCTGCAAATGGTGGGCCAACTCAATATTGAACCCTACGGACTAAGACTGGGATGCCATTAAGGATCATGTGTGTGTAAAGGCAGGTGTCCCAACACTTTTGATATATAGTGTACATTAGTCCTTACTAGAACCCACTTTGTCAAGTTAAACACATCTAAAAATGCTAAAATGCTATGGAGCACATCAGTTCTATTTTTTACTGTAACCAGTTTAAAATCAAAGCATGATGTAATAGAACAAAAAAAAAAAAAAAACCCAATAGGCAAACTTTTTTTTGCCATTCTGAGATTAGCTCTTGCAATGTGCCTTTGCAATCAATGTGGGATGTCACAAGGGTCGGGTGAGAGTTGAGCGTGTGTCACCGTTGGTCTTTAGATTACTTAAATATTTACAGCTGCTAAGTGAGCAGAAAACATGTTAATTTAATTTTGACAGTATGAATAAATGAGACATTCTCCATTATTAAGTATTGACTTGACATGTTTTTGTACTTCGGTTTTCTACGCAAAATGTAGAATTAGAGCATTAACAGTCGCTCCCGTTAGATATAACATTATTGAATTTTTAAAAGGATAATTACAGCTACCCTTCAAAATTCACTCAGGGAGTCTTAGAGTGCTTGCTGTACACCTTTGACATATTCAATTGGTATAGTGGTTGAGCTTTTTTTTTTTTTTTTTTTTTTCAATGCTCTTACAGCCTAATGTATGTAGCACTCCGGACAATGTTATTTTAGGTTACTAGACTGGCCTTCAGTATATAAGCTGTGTAAGGACCAAATGATAATCAACGATTAACCTTCTGTCATTGTAATAACATCTCTATAGGTCAGCATGGTCTGATATGTGCTGTTACTAATGTCCCTCTTCACATTCCAAATATCTATCGGTGAAGAGCATTTTTTCGACATCCTTCATAAACTATCTGTTGACCATAATTAGGGACAAAATTGTTCATTTAAGCCAATTGCTTAATTTGTGTGAATGATCTATGGAAATCAATAAGGAATCAAATATCCAATTTCCGGAAAGCAGACCTTTGCAGTTTCTTTCAGAAGCCAGGATTAAACTGCAAATAAAGAAGAGTAATGAGATTTCAAAAGGCAAAGTGTAGCTATTTTTTGGAGGTTCAATCAGTTCACGAACTGGAGAATTTTTGGGAAACTGGGAGATCATACATATCAAAGGTTTTACACTGTTTTTAAAAATTCCAAACTTCAAATGAAATAGAAGTGTAGTCTCCTAAATAGGTGGTTCTCTTGTCCATATATTTTTGCTTTCAAACTATAATTTAAAAAAAAAGAAAATGTGCAAAGACATAAAAGGAATAAGGTGCTAGATGAAACAACTGTCTAGCTTAATTACTAATAGTTGAATATTTTTGTAGAATATTATATACATACAAAAAACACTCATATGATGAACTTGGATACATTAAACAAAAAAGACACAAATAATAAAGACCTTCATTTATTTTGTTGGTTGCTGCCATTAAATAAACTGTAATAATAATAATATGAGGTTGCATTGAAAAAATCCTCAACATAGCATAGGTAATGTTAAGCACAACAAAATATACTTTTATTGACATTGTCGTGCACATAACAGTAAAATCAGGTACTATAACCCATACCCCGCGGCCCCCACAGCCCCCGCAGCCCCACGTGCCCTACAGGCAGGCGGCGCCCCATCCTATACTGGCTTTGATTTATTAAATTATTGTTGGACTTATTATTATTATTATTATTAATTTTCTTCTTATTATTATTATTATTATTATTATTATTTTACAAGGTAAAGTGCAGATATTTTTGGGAGGTTCAATCAAATTATGAACTGGAGAATTGTGGGGAAACTGGGAGATCATACTAATCAAAGATTGTTTTACTCTGCTTTAAAAAATAATTCCAAATGTCCAATTTAATTTAAGTTTAGTTTCCTCAATAGGTGGTTCTCTTAATAAAGCCAGTACTTTTTTTTGCCAAAAAAAAAAAAAAGGGGGGGGGGGCAACAGTATAAAATAAATATCTCTTGTCCATACATTTTAGCTTTTAAACTATAATAATAATCAAAAAAAGTGCAATGGCATAAAAGAAATATGGTGCTAGATGAAACAACTGTCTAGCTTTAGTATTATTGGTTGAATTTTTTTTTGTAGAATATACATATGAAAAAAACACTTCAGATGAAGTTGGATCCATTAAGCAAAAAAGACATCACAAAAAATAATAAAGACATCAAAAAGACATCATAAAAAATATAAGCATAAAAGCATAAAAGAAATATGGTGCTAGATGAAACAACTGTCTAGCTTTAGTATTATTGGTTGAATTTTTTATTTTATTTTTGTAGACTATACATACGAGAAAAAAAAACACTTATCAGATGAAGTTGGATCCATTAAGCGAAAAAGACATCACAAAAAATAATAAAGACATCAAAAAGACATTATAAAAAATAATAAAAACCTTAACTTATTTTGTTAGTTGTTGCCATTAAATATACTGTAAGAATAATAGAAATATTATGAGGTTGCATAAAAAAAAATCCTCCAAGTAGCATAGTTAATGTTAAACACAACACAATATACGTTTATGGACATTGTCACACACATTCAGGTACTATAACTAAAAACATATACTGGCTCAGATTTATTGAATTATTGTGGGACTTATTATTATTATTATTATTATTATTATTATTATTATATTAGTTTATAAGGCAAAGTGTAGCTATTTTTGAGAGGTTCAATCAGTTTATGAACTGGAGAATTTTTGGGAAACTGGGAGATCATACATATCAAAGGCTGTTTTACACTTTTTTTTTAATATAATAATTCCAAATTTCAAATGAAATAGAACTATAGTTTCCTAAATAGGTGGTTCTCTTGTCCATACATTTTAGCTTTTAAACTATAATAAAAAATAAAATAAAAAAAAAGGGCAATGGCATAAAAGAAATATGGTGCTAGATGAAACAACTTTCTAGCATAAGAACTAATGGTTGAATTCTTAATATTTTTGCAGAATATACCTACAAAAAACACTCATATGATGAAATTGAATACATTAAGCAAAAAAAGATAAAACAAATAAAAAAATCTCTGGATTGAAGCTGAATATTGTAGTAAAAGGTTAGGCTGGTTTTGTTGTTTTATATTTTAATAGGCTGTTTATCTTTATGCTGTTTTTTTTGGCTGGATTTCTACTTTAAAAGAGAAGTATGGGAATCGTGTTTTTTTAGGAATCATACTTGCCTAGCTGGATGCAGCATTGGTCCGATGCTGCATTTGTCCCCCCGCCAGCTCTAAGAGGGCTTTCACACTGCGCTGCCCATAGTGTCGGCGGTAAAATGCAGATATTTTTAGCGGTGTTTTACCGTCGGATTTGCGCTGCATTTCGGCCGCTTTTACCTCCCGCTATCGGCCGAGAAAGGGTTAAAACTGCCCACAATATGCTACGATAGCAGCGTTTTGCCGGCGGTATTGCAGGGCTGCCCCATTGATTTCAATGGGGAGCAGTGGTGGAGGAGCGGTAAACACACCGCTCCAAAGAAGCTGCTGGCAGAACTTTTCCTGACGTCCTGCCAGCGCACCGCTCCAGTGTGAAAGCTCTCGAGCTTTCACACTGGAGACAATGGAGCAGCAGTTTGAAGACGGATTGCAGATGCTATTTCTAATGCTATAGCGCCTGCAAAACGCCCTCATGTGAAAGGGGTCTAACACTGAGAACTGAGTGATCAATCACAGCTGATTGCTCAGTTCTTAGAGATCCCTGAGCATAGAGCTGGTGACTGTCAGTCCATGGCTCTGTGGTCTGCCCCCCCCCCAGCTCACTGGAGTGCTGGGCTGTGAAGGGGGCGGGAGCGGCTGGCTCAGGCTCTCAGCGGCTGAGAGGCTGAGTCAGATCTTGGTCCAGGCATGTGGATCCCAATCATATAGTCACAATCTTTCCCAAGACTGCACTGGCTCTGTGATGTCAGCCGACAGCGTGCTTCAGCCCGTTGTCTGCGAAAAACGGGACACAGGAGTGAAGAATAGACTGCACTGCTTTGATCCACAGGAGAAGTACAGCTAAACGAGCTTTGGCTGTACTTTTCCTTTAAGTGTTACTAAAACAGGGTTTAGTTCTGGTTAGCAGGCTACATCCAATGTATGTTAATTCTACAGCCATAACGTTTTTTTTTCGATAAAAGTGTCAATAGAAATCACCTACGGTATATTTCTATAAAATTGTGGAATTTCTCACGCGGCATTTTTTTTTTTTTCATTTTCTGGAATTGGTTTAGCTATAGAAGAAATGATAGCAAAGTGTAAAACAAGTTACTGGTCTCTCATACACTATAACTGCAGCTGTTGATGTATTTTCCCTGCTGAAAATGCTATTGCAGAGCCAAAATCCTTGTTCATCACGTTACCAGAGATTTCTGTAAATAACTATTTCTACATTAAACATGCCATCAAAATATTTCTGTATTTGTACAGATTAGTTCTAGGTAGTTATTTAATCATCCAAATGGCATCAGAAATGATGCCAAGTCTGTCCAACGCCCAAACAGCCATCTTTAATATTGAGTGTGCTGAAAACCGTTACCCAGAAATACATGTTTTCTTTATGTGTCATCTGAGTAAGATGGTGAGCAGAAAACATTTTCTTTTTTGGCAATGCTCTTCTTTTTTTTTTCGCAGCACACAAATAAATTGAGATAAACATTTTCTGACAGTGTAAAACATGCCAGCATGCAAGCTGTTGATAGTGAGCTCAGCTGAAAAAAGGTATCTTGACTTTTTCATCAATTTATGCAGATTTTCTTGGGAATGGGCTTTCAAGTTTTGCTGATGGAATAAAACACATACTTTTAAACATTATTAGATACCTTATGTATTGCAGTTATGTAACCCTTTTGGGGTCAGAGACAATTTTTGCAGTACCGGTAGACCTCTATCTATGAATAATTATCATGCATAAGCACTTTTTTAGAAAATGTTTCAAGGATATATAAGGCTTTCATAAAGAAAAACCCAGCTCTGTTGTTTTATTATAGGTTGACAAAAAAAAATGATAGGCTAACAAAAAAACTGCAACTTTTAATTAGTTATTTTTGTAATTTTTTAATATTGTAATTGTATTTGTCAATTACACTATTGAACAGATTAACACTGCGCTATTCAGGCTATGATGCTATGCTCAGGCTGAAGGCTTATTTTTTTTTTTAATGAAGACAGGACAGACAGGACTTGTAATTAATCCATTAACACAGATCTTGGGTGATTTAGGGGTAATAAGGGGAATCCAATTTCCACCACTTTACAAAAGGTGGGGCCCATCAATTAGGGATGCACAGGGGCCACCCCCCCTGTCCTTGCCACCCCCTATATGCATAGCAGGAATCTATCCACTGCCACCATGGCCACCCCCTATTCCTGTGTCTGGCACCGGGCATAGGAATTACAGTGGCCAGGGTTTTTTCTTTTGAAGCACTGATTAAAGCCATGGGCTCTAATAGGCTTTAAAATAGGGTGGACTCGGGACGCAGCGCATTGCATCTGGAAACCCCACCAGATTGTCCAGGAGAAGGATCAGCATTGCAATAGCGAATGAAAATTCACTGTTACAACACTGATCCTCCTCCCGGCCAATTGGGAAGCAGGTATGAAACCTTTTTCCCGATTGGCCAAAACAATTATTTCTTGAGTCACTATTGCGATGCGGGAACCAGCACAATTCCAGTGCCGGTTCCCACATTGCATCTCCCTCACAGGCAGGTCACACTGCCCACTGAAAACTGCTCTGGGTGTCAATACAGAGTTAATGACACCCCTAGATCGGTTCTCAGATCGCACTGCGAACTGTGAGAACACCTATGTGACCCGATTCCAGTGCGGGGAAAAAAAAGTTCCTGCAACTTTTTTTTGCGAATCAAATGTGAGTTCAGCCATACAACTGTATGGCTGAATTCGCATTGCACAGACATCGCATGTGATTGGCATAGAAAATAGTGCGAATCCAGGCTGAATCATTGTTTGCTTCATATATTTATTCCATATCTGTGTAGTAATCCAGTGTGAGAGTTTTCCTCTGTACAGGATCTTCCTGTAATAAAGACCGGTCAATGCTGCTCTCTCTGCTTGTGCAGGGTGACTGGTCTTGTCTCCGCCCTGTCCTGTAGTTTTCTGCAGCCAGCCTGTCGTGGGTGAAGCCTTCTGGGCCACTCCCACAGATCTGCTCTACACAGGCTATATACAGCACAGTGATGATGTCACTGCCACACTTATATGGTAATATCTGAGTTCAGAATGGCATTTGTTAAACATATAGTAGACTTAAATCCTTTGTTGCTATTGAGAAATATAATTCAATATAATTTTATCTTTTACAGTTCGGTCAAGTTTATTGCTGTATATGTCACCAGTGGAGAGAATTACCCTCATTTCCTGTGACATTAGAGATGTGCATCACCACAACCTGACAGAGGTTCTATTCCTTTGCCACTGTGTCCAAAAAAACAACAACCTATCAATGTGTCCTTTAAAGGAGTTGTAAAGGCAGAAGCTTTTTTATCTTAATGCATTCTACGCATTAAGATAAAAAGCCTTCTGTGTGCAGCAGCCCCCTAATACTTACCTGAGCCCCATCTCTGTCCAGCAATGTCCACAAATCCCTCAGCCATCCGGGACCCTCCCTCCCGATTGGCTGAGACACAGCAGCGGCGCCATTGGCTTCTGTGGCTGTCAATCATAGTCAGTCAGCCAATCAGGGGAGAGAGGGAGGGGCCAAGCGGCACACGGAGCTGCAACTCGGCTCGAGTGCCCCTATAGCAAGCTGCTTGCTGTGGGGGCACTCAACATGAGGGCAGATTAGAGGCACCTGAGAAGAGGAGGATCCGGGCTGCTGTGTGCAAAGCCAACTGCAACAGAGGAGGTAAGTATAAAGTATTTGTTATTTTCAAAAGAAAAAAAAATACAAGACTTTACAATCACTTTAAATGCTGCAGTACTGATGGTATCTTAACTCATCTATCACTATAAATATTTTGTATACACTGTGATTGAATAACATTTTGTTTTAAAAAAATACTGCAGTACTCATTTTACAAACCGCAAAACAAATAAAAATAAATAACGGAAATAAATAGGCCTCAAAATCGAATAATAATAATTATTCTCCATTTGTGATATCACAAGTATGACTATTTCGATTTTCCATACACTGTTTGCTGCAGGATCTCACTTCTGTGTGGGATCCATCCAATGTTATTTTGAGTTCAGCATCACATTAGTCAGAATTTACTTTCAAATATGGCAGCAGTCCTTTTCTGCCCTTCTGGCTGGTATAGTAGCACGAGCTTCTGTTCTTTGGCGTTCTTGTACTTTGTAGCTCTTGGGTAGAGTTCCTGGAATTGTTCCCCAAAGCTGATGTGATTAGTCCCACATTATGCAGTCAGCACTGCCAAGGGATACCTGGCACCAACGAAACTGAAACCCAGTCTGCTGCTCCATTTTGGCATATATCGCAGGCTCAATCCCCGGAGAATTTAATTCACTTTATTTTCATTGCCGAATTAGATAAGTGCCATTTTGGCCACTTTTACACTTCTGATTAACACTGGACATCAGTAGTATTTTTTTCCCCCCATGATGTAGACTCTTTTGCATGGTACAAATGAAAACATAGAGTAAAATGCTTTTTGATATGTCCGTAACCGTAACCGTAAATTTATTGATTTTTTTTAAACTAACATCAAGCTTTCTCTGCATTTCAGTGCATTTCAGTGCTTTCAATACCATCTTTAGTCAACAACTTGCAATAGCTTTTAAAATGCATTCACACTCATTCATGAGTGTTTTGAATCGCAAGCAGAATCGCTGTGATTCTGTCTGCGATTTAATAGCCCAGGTGTGAATGACCAATCACACAACACACAATTCAGATGACATTCATTTGAATGGCACCTAAAAATGCGGTGCAGTTCTACCACATTTGTTGTGTGATAAATCGCGTTGCAATAGTGGCAAACCACATCTCAGGAAGCATGTCACCCTAAAGAACCTCCTATGTTTTTTTTTCTTTTTGGGCGAAAAGCTTTCGCAATGTGGTTTTGAAGTGCGATTTATAGAGAAACGATTACGGCAGAACCACATCTGCGTTTTTAGGGGACATTCAAATGAATGTCATCTGAAATGTGCATTATATGATTTGTCATTCACACATGTGTGAATACAGCCTTGTGCCCCGTACACACGATCGGAAATTCCGCTAGCAAAAGTCAGATGTGAGCTTTTGGCCGGAAATTCCAACCGTGTTTATGCTCCATCAGACTTTTGCTGGCGGAATTCCTACCAGCAAAAGATTGAGAGCAGGTTCTCAATTTTTCGGTTGGAAAAAGTTCCGATCGGAAATTCTGATTGTCGTTACCAATTCCGATGCGCAAAATTGCTATGCATGCTCGGAAACAATTGGACGCATGCTCTGAAGCATCGAACTTCATTTTCTTGGCTGGTCATAGTGTTGTATGTCACTGCATTCTTGACGATTGAAAGTTCCAAGAACTTTTGTGTGACCGTGTGTATGCAAGCCAAGCTTGAGTGGAATTCCATCGGAAAAACCATCCAAGTTTTTACCGATGGAAAATCCGCTTGTGTGTGTACGGGGCATTAAAGGAGTTGTAAAGGCAGAAGGTTTCTTATTTTAATGCATTCTATGCATTAAGATAAAAAACCTTCTATGTGTGGTAGTCCCCCCAGCACCCCCCTAATTACCTACCTGAGTCCCTTCTCTCTCCAGCGATGTCCAAGATCCCCTCAGCCATCCAGCACACTCCCTCTGATTGGCTGAGACAGAGCAGCGGCATCATGGGCTCCCGCGGCTGTTAGCACTTCCACCTGGCAGAACTATGGTCATCAGTTAAAATCCCAAACATGACACTACCAACCTGAAGTTTGCATGTTCTCCCTGTTCTTGTGTGGGTTTTTACCAGTTTCTCTGACTTCCTCCCACACTCCAAAGTCATGCTGGTAGGTTAATTGGCTCCTGTCTACATTGGCCCTAGTATGTGTATGTATGATTGTGCATTAGGGACCTTAGATTGTAAGCTCCTTGAAAGCAGACGATGATGGGCTGATGTGAATATACATTATATACAGTATCTCAAACAGGAGGTGGAGGAGCACAAGGTCTCTAACATCCACCAGCTCCATGATGTCGTCATGGAGGAGTGGAAGAGGACTTCAGTGGCAACCTGTGAAGCTCTGGTGAACTCCATGCCCAAGAGGGTTAAGGCAGTGCTGGAAAATAATGGTGGCCACACACAATATTGACACTTTGGGCCCAATTTGGACATTTTCACTTAGGGGTGTACTCACTTTTGTTGCCAGCAGTTTACACATTAATGGCTGTGTGTTGAGTTATTTTGAAGGGACAGCAAATTTACACTGTTATACAAGCTGTACACTCACTACTTTACATTGTAGCCAAGTGTTATTTCTTCAGTGTTGTCACATGAAAAGGTATAATAAAATATTTACAAAAATGTGAGGGGTGTACTCACTTTTGTGAGATACTGTATGTAAACCACTGCGTTAATTTTCTGTGCTATATAAGCACCAGAAATAAATAAATAAATGGTTTGCTCAACAGACATAATCTCAGCCATACAGAAATCTGGGTGGCAGATCTATAAATTGATGGCTTGTTATACGCAGGATGAGTAGGTAAAAGCCTTGTCATGTATAGACAAGACAGAAAATCAACGCAGGAAAGGAGTTTTGATGGCCACATTCCACTGAAAGCTTTGCTCTGTCCTCTCCTTCTCTCTAAATGGAACCTTATCTGACCGCAACAGGATGGTTTTCCGAAGTCAGTCTGGACTTTTTGAGAACAGACACCAAGCTAAAACAAGATGGCTGGTAACTCTATCCTTCTTCATGGCTTTCTCTATGATCTTCCTTAGTCTTCTTGTCATAATAACACAAACCTTGATACAAATTCTGATTGTGCTCCCTGCCATACCCGCATAGATCGAATGTCATAGTGTTGAATTTTTTATTTGGTGCTATCTGACCCCAGTTCATGTTCTGTAGCGATCAGCAAGGTTTTGAACCAGAAAGACTTGCACGTTTATTTCGTTATTTATAAATCATTCATTGGTTAAATTATCATGAATAGCATTGTTCCTTATTTTCCCCTGGAACGCTGAACGTGATATAGTTTATGGGCACATCAATACCTTACATGCAGGGTGGTATATCAGAATTGTATATTCTATCTCCTAGCAGTACACAGAAGAAGTGGACAGCTGGTCTTTTTATTATAAGGAGAATGAAAGCCTGGCTACTTTTTCAATATATTATTATCTCCCTGAAGCTTTGTGCGAGCCTTTTTTCCATTTCCATTTAAAAATTAATTTCTAATAGTTTCTCAGCATGACAGGAGCTAACAATAACAGGTTTGCTCAGGAAATATCATTGCCATTTGAGGTTTCTAATTCTGAATACAATCTTGCTCCCTTTAAAAAATTAATGAATTTGCGTTCTGCTGGCTGATTATGGAATGTAAAGATATTGTATTTCCTTCCTGTCGGCCAAACTCCAAGAGCACAGCCGTATTTTGGAATCAATAGTAATAGGATGTGTCTTTCTATAGAAAATATTTGGAAATAGTGCTTTTATATGTATGAGGTCATTTTAATATGCAAGCATTATCATCGGGTTAGTTGACAGATTCTCTATATGGAAACAGATCAGATGCTGGGCAGGCACAAACCTGCATGGTTGCAAAATATAATTATTTTCAGAGGTACAGCAAAACCTTGGATCGTGAGCAGTGGAGGCCAGTGGTATATTTGGTGGGGGGGGGTGGCCATCAATGCACTCACAGACACCCCTCCTTCTGGGCGACAGGCGGCGGCCTCCCCTTTGTCTCCTCCTCGGCATCACTATGGCTTCCGCCGTGTGCCTCCTCCCTCCTATCCCCTCCTCCTTGGCCAATAGGATCACTTCTCCTTTTGGCCAATCAGGAAATGGATCTCAGGACCTGCTTCCTAAATGTCTGGGAGGAGAATCAGGAAGACAATAGCAAATATTCTAGAAATTGTTGAAATGGCGGCTAGGCTACAATATACTAATGCACCTCATCCCAAAAAATATTGTAGAAAACGTAGATCGGTAGTGGGATTATAGTGGTGCCGACAACAAAATCCATCAAAATATCAAATATACATTCTTTTATTGATACATAGTTAAAACATGATCATTTCAAAAAGGTTAAAATACACATGTCCATGATGTGGTCATATAAATATATTAGGTGAGTGTTGAATCTATTTAATCAATAGTGGTCTTCAATTCCCCTGAGCACAACTGGGTGGGATCGAGACACAGTGCTTTGCACCCCGAGCCCACCCTTTTTTGAAGCCCTAAGGTAAGGGCCTCTGGCTCTAATCATGTGTTTCAAAAAAAACAAAAACATTGGAATCTATGCATCCCGCAAACCGCATGTTGATTAGGAGGCTGGATGAATGAATAGGGGAACGGCACCCCTGCGCCCTGCATTATGGGCCACCACTGATTGCCAGTAACTTGGTCTGCAAGTGTTTTAGAACACAAGCTATTTTTTTTTATAAATTTTAACTTGATAAATGAGAGAGGTCCTGCAATACGAGTAGGGTCACGTCCCATTTTAATCAATGAAAGTCTTAATTAGCACTACTGAAGTCACTCCAACTTTAGAAAAGTTTCCTGTACTACTCAAAGGTGACTTCTATCCAAATTGTGCCCATAGACTTTAAGGAGGGTTTGTGAAAAAAAATAAAAACACTTATCAAAAAAGCTCAAAGGAGCTCAAAGAAGCTTGAAGAGGCCCAATAATAGTGTGCACAATAGCACAAAAAAGCACAAGCTTCTTTAAGCTGAAATATAAGCTCAAATGCCTATAAAAGCAGCTTTTTTTTTCTTTAACTGCAATGTGCATGAGCAGTAAGTCGGATCTTCATCTTAATTGATGAGATTTGGATCTGACATTACAGGAAGATTACCCAGGCATTCCCTGAAGTTGCCATGAAGTCACATTGCTTTAATCTTTTTATATGGACTATAGACTGAAGGGCTTATGAATAAATGGTTGTGGAATTGTCTGAGCTTCCATTATTTCTTATGGGGAAATTTGCTTTGATATACTAATGCTTCAGAATGAATTATGTTTGAAATCCAAGGTTTTTACTGTATACTATTTCACGAATATCCTATGTACCAATAGTCCAGTATAGCTTTGAGCTTCAATCGTTTTACAATTTTAAAATCAACTATGGTCAGGGAATTGAAATCTCTTGCAATTTGTTGGCATTGCTTTCATCTGGACTTATTTTGACAAGGGTGCCCTAAATTTTGAAGCTAGTAAACCTCAGCGCTTAAAGTGATAATAAACCTCACACATAAAATATGAACAAAGCATATCCCTCTATAGTGTGTAAGAGTGCAAAATCTGATGCAGCTCTGTATAGAAACCAATCAGCTTCCATTTTTATTTTTTTATTGTTTATCAAAGCTTAATTGAACAAACAAACTGAAGTTAGACGCTGATTGACTACCGTGCACAGCTCTACTAGAGTTTGCACTTTCCAATTTAATCCGACTGTGTGTGGTCTCCATCGGACTGTTTCCGTCGGACTATCCAACAGACCAAGTTTTCCAACTTGTCTATAAAATTTTCCGACAACATGCTCCGATCGGACATACTCCGATCATGTGTAGCCTACTCCGACGGACAAAGTGCCACGCATGCTCAGATCAAATTCCTAGACCAAAGCTATTGGCTACTAGCCTGAACGTAGTCCCGT
Source organism: Lithobates pipiens (assembly GCF_037356315.1). Lineage (NCBI taxonomy): Eukaryota > Metazoa > Chordata > Amphibia > Anura > Ranidae > Lithobates > Lithobates pipiens. The sequence continues at coordinate 36,880,694 of NW_027507758.1, forward strand.
CGTAACGAAATAACGTCATCACGTTATGTACAATCGGATTTTCCGACAACTTTGTCCGACTGTGTGTATGCAACAGTTTTGGACAAAATCCGTCGGACAAAATCCAACGGATTTGGTTGTCAGAATGTCCGACCGTGTGTACAAGGGCTAAGGGTTTATAACCACTTTAACAAGTGTTGCATTTCATATTGAATATGGTTACAATTGGAGATGGGAATGGTGATCTGATAGTCACAGTGGTGTAGTGATTAGCACTTTCACCTAGCAGCAATAGGGTTGTTGGTTCAAATCCCAACCACGACACTATCTGCCTGGAGTTTGCATGTTCTCCCTGTGCCTGCATGGGTTTCCTCCGGGTACTCCGGTTTCCTCCCACACTCCAAAGACATGCTGGTAGGTTAATTAGACCCTGTCCAAAAATATGGCCATAATATGTGTATGTGTATGTCAATGTTGTAAGTGTGTCGGGACTCTACAGGTTAAAGGACCGCATAAATAGCTGCAGATGGACACCGGTGGCAAGAAAAGCGCCCTGAGGCAATTCAGTTCGTATAGGTAGTGCTATACAAGTCATTCATTCATAGTCTTCAAATGAGCAGTCAAAAATGTTGGGCTCTAGGGCTGAGATACTAAGGAATCTGTAAAAGTTTATTAAACCCAAAAACAAAAATGTATTATATTGCAGCTTACAAATCCTTACGTATGGTGGTCACCTACATTATTTTTCTCCTTTTTTTCCCCCTGATGATCCAGCCAATAACATACTTCCTGTCTTAAGCCCCATACACACTATCAGGTTTTCTGCTGAGTTTTTCCTTCAGATTTACCAAAACCATATAATATGAGGTCAAACCTTAGGAGTTTCAATTTGTATGCAATCAGGTAGGCCCTTCTACTACATGTTTTTGGTAAATCTGAAGGAAAAAATCAGCAGAAAATCTGATAATGTGTATGGGGCTTTAGAGTGTCTCCACTCCACTAGTGGAGCAACAGAGATACAGTTGGATATCAGCATTGTCAATCTGGGCAGAGTAGTTTTAGATGCCCTATCATTGATGGAATGGTCTAACAAATTTAAGCTAAAGATGCATTACATTTATTTGAATTTATTCCAAGATGTTTCAAGTATACAGACTGAAATATTTTCCATAGGAACATAGATGGTTAGCCTCACTACTGCATCTTGGTAAGCAGAGAGGCCCCAACCAGCGGGAGAGAGTGACTTCTATTAAATAAAAAGACCATTCCCACTTCATAAATCCATTTGAATCCTTCCTTCACAGAAAACAGAGATTTTTATCGTCTCTCTTATAACAGGGTTAATCTCTTCATGTGGTTTTGAAGCCAAGGATTCAAGTAAGAGATCATGGCTAACCTACTTAAATTCCTTTCAAGCTTTGCATTTATTTTTAAACAGTCTCTCTGACTGTTCCTCTAGATTCCGTAGTCTTGCCTGTGACCATTTATCATGCAAGGAGCAATGCCATAAATTCAGATGATTCTTATTTTCAGAATTTCTCCATACATAGTGATAAATACACGACTTATGGCACACTTTTTTCCTAGCCTGTATTCTCAGGAGAGCATATTAACATTCAGAGTCCCTGTTTTCTTTACTACCACTTTATTCTCCCGAGCCTCAAAGAGGAATGATAGATTGAGAAGACCTCATCTAAACTCAGAGGAAGAGAGACATAAAAGAACAGTAGTTTGCAGAAAGTAGTGTTTGCTGAAAGGGTTGTAAATAGATGTCAGGGATTTGGCAGACATTTCTTACAGCCACCTTAGGGCTTAATCTACTAAAGGAGTCATTTTCACCGTTAGCGAGGTGAACCTGTGTTTGCTTTAAAGATTAAATTGTGTGCAGGAAACGTGTTATAAATTCTCCTGCACTTGATTGAATGAACTCAAGTTCACTTCGCCAAGAGTGAAATTACTTATTTAGTAAATTAATGGCACTCATTCCTTTTTTAACCCCTTCATGACCATGAGACAACTTTAGAAGTCCAAATGAGAAATGCGCCTTGCTGAGAGAACGTTGATTAATCTTGAAGAAGAAAACTAGAAACATGGAACTGTGTGTGTTCCTAGTTCTCTGAACTGTTGTCGAATGGTTAAATTAGTCTCAGAGTTAAGCCTCATACACACGATCGGATTTTCTGCAGACAAAACCTTGGAGTTTTGTTCGAAGGGCGTGGCCCCAAACTTGTCTTGCATACAAACGGCACACAATTGTCGGACAACAAACCCAGACATAGTGACGTACTAGACATACTATGAGCCGATAAAGAGGAAGTTCAATTGTCATGCTCCACCCTTTCCTTTGAGCTCCTTAAACTAATTTTGTGTTAGTAGAAGTTTGGTGAGTGTCGATTTGCACTTTTCATATGCATTTTTCATTTTGCGCTTTTCAGTTTTTTTCTGAGCTGCCGTTGGTCAACCAGACATGTTGCGGAATTGGAGGAGATAACATGTTATTTATTATTGGCCTTGGAGTTATTGCTTTGACCCAAGTCCAGTCCAGGAACAGGAGAAGGAGGATTTCTTGGACCAAAAATTGGTTGCTTTATTAATAGTGTCATATGCCATTGCTGCGGGAGCTCCAGGAGAATAATCTGGGTGATTTTCGGAATTATCTCCCCATGGCAGGCCCCAACTCTTGACATTGGTGACCCCACCTATATTAAAGCAGGAGTAAACCCAGTTTCAAAAAACACTTACATTCCCAGCATGCCGGACCGCAGAGGGGATCAAATACCACCAAAAGAAAGCTCTATTTGTGGAGTAAAAAAAGTTGTCAATTTTGTTTGGGTACAACGTCGCAGGACCTCACAATTGTCAGTTAAAGCGACACAGTGCCGAATCGCAAAAAGTGCTCTGGTCAGAAAGGGGGTAAATCCTTCCGGGGCTGAAGTGGATACTCACTCCACTGGTTATATTTAAGGGTTTACCACCACTATAAACATTTGCAAAGGTCCTATCTGTAGTCTAGGACCCCAGGCAGATGCCCTTTTTTAAAACCACTTTTAATATATATGTAACCTTGAGATTTAACTGATGTCCTAAATTGCCTTGAGATGCATATGATTGCAAAAAGATGTATATTACATAAAATAGGACATTTCAAACACCATCGCATGCACATTGAAAACCTGAACATGGATTGTATACAGATGAATATTACACAATAGCACCACATGCAGCCTAAAGAGACCTCCAGTATGGCTCTTCCATTCAGCACAAAATGCTATTGCACGCAGACTGCAGCTTTTAATTGCAATCCATCAAGTCGGTAAAGCTGTAGACTATTTGCGTTCAGAAACAAAGCATTGCTCACTTTGTGTGATATGACCTCCTAAAGAGATAATAGCTGCGTTTTAATAGGGTGACGTTTTCAAGCTTCTATCCAAAAGTTAATGAATTGGAGTAATAAGCCAATCGTTATCTTTGAGCGCCCCTTTAAACTTAGCATTTAGGAGGTAAAATAAAGAAAACAGCTTTTTAAATACTTGTCAAGTCTTGCTGGTTTTGCAAAAGCTATTTTGTTAACAATGAGCAAACATTTGGAAATCTCACAAGTATTCTAAAGGCCGTGATAGAATTCGGCAGTGTTTCATGCTGTACTGAAATATTCCCCAAACTACTGTTTCGTTTAAAAAAAAAAAAAAAGTTTCATAATGCCTGAAAATCAAAGACTTTTCTGTTATTGTTATTATTTTTCTAGCATGTTAAATTCGTTTCTAACCTTCAGTAGATTTGTACATCGGTTAGTTGGAATTCCCCATCACGGTGCAGATCTACGCTAGATGTTGCTGTGTTCTCACTTCCCTGGACAGGGCTGTGCATACGACTTACAGCTGCACACATTGGGATTGATTTACTAAAACTGGAGAGTGCTAAATCTGGTGCAGTTCTGCATGGCAGCCAATCAGCTTCTAACTTCAGGTTTTCAATTAAAGTGATTGTAAAGGTAATTTTTATTTTCTTAAATGTTATACTTACCTCTAGTGATGGCCGAACGGTTCGCCCGGCGGTCGTTTCGCGGCGAATTTCCGACTTTCGCCGTCCGCGGGTTCGAACGCCTTTTTCCGTCGTTCGCCCCGGCGGACTTACGTGTTTAATGTATACAAGAACTTTAACCTTTCGTGACACGTTTATCATGTGTTACAGGACAACCAATTGAGACATGACAGCTCATGGACACTTGGACATTCCCCCTAACCTATAAATACACCCGATCCGGTGGCCATTTTACATTCTTTCTTCTGTCACTGTAGGGAAAGGATCCTGTGTGGAGTAGGGACAGAGAAAACGCTAGCTATTTGGTACACAAAAGTTCTTTTCAGGACTGGTATAGGTGTTAGGTCAGCAGCCTGAGTTTCTTTTGTCAGTTTAGATAAAGGGACAGAGCGCTGTATGCTGCTATTTTAGGGACAGCTCAGCCAGATTAGTCTTTCTTCATCATCATCATCATCATCATCATTAGCTGTTACTATCAGGTCCACAAAAGAGCTGTTCCAGCTAATCGTTCCAGCCTACTCTTTTTTGCCAATTTGTATAGGGACAGGCAGGAAGCAGTGTGTCAGGCAGTGAGGATAATTTTAAAGACTTGCTGTTACTATTAGTTCCACAAAGGTTCTTTTCAGGACTGGTATCAGTGGTACGGTAATAGGCTTGTACACGTATAATATTCTTTCTTCCAAATATAGAAAGAATATTATACTTGACTGCTGCCCTTCTGCTGCAGTCTGCTAATCATTCACAACTCACTTGTTCCACAAAGCTCTTTATCAGGACTGGTAACTTGGTCTGTCTAGGGTGCTACGGTACATAGGCTTGGGTGCGGTACAGTCTGCTGTTCTGTAAGGACCGCTATCGGTCCACAATACATAGGGTTGCCGTGCACTACTGCTGACCGCTGCCCTATACTGCAGCAGTCCTTCATTGGTATAGGGACTGACGTACAGTCTGCTAATCACTAACACACAACCTGCTTGGTCCACAAAAGTTCTTATAAGGACTGGTAACTTGGTATAGGGTGCTACGGTACATAGGCCTGAGTGCGTTACAGTCTGCTGTTCTGTAAGGACCGCTATCGGTCCACAATACATAGGGTTGCCGTGCACTACTGCTGACCGCTGCCCTATACTGCAGCAGTCCTTCAGCGGTATAGGGACTGACGCACAGTCTGCTAAACACTAACACACAACCTGCTTGGTCCACAAAAGTTTTTATAAGGACTGGTAACTTGGTATAGGGTGCTACGGTACATAGGCCTGAGTGCAGTACAGTCTGCTGTTCTGTAAGGACCGCTATCGGTCCACAATACATAGGGTTGCCGTGCACTACTGCTGACCGCTGCCCTATACTGCAGCAGTCCTTCATTGGTATAGGGACTGACGTACAGTCTGCTAATCACTAACACACAACCTGCTTGGTCCACAAAAGTTCTTATAAGGACTGGTAACTTGGTATAGGGTGCTACGGTACATAGGCCTGAGTGCGTTACAGTCTGCTGTTCTGTAAGGACCGCTATCGGTCCACAATACATAGGGTTGACGTGCACCACTGCTGACCGCTGCCCTATACTGCAGCAGTCCTTCAGCGGTATAGGGACTGACGTACAGTCTGCTAAACACTAATACACAACCTGCTTGGTCCACAAAAGTTCTTATAAGGACTGGTAACTTGGTATAGGGTGCTACGGTACATAGGCTTGAGTGCGGTACAGTCTGCTGTTCTGTAAGGACCGCTATCGGTCCACAATAGATAGGGTTGACGTGCACCACTGCTGACCGCTGCCCTATACTGCAGCAGTCCTTCAGCGGTATAGGGACTGACGCACAGTCTGCTAAACACTAACACACAACCTGCTTGGTCCACAAAAGTTTTTATAAGGACTGGTAACTTGGTATAGGGTGCTACGGTACATAGGCCTGAGTGCGTTACAGTCTGCTGTTCTGTAAGGACCGCTATCGGTCCACAATACATAGGGTTGCCGTGCACTACTGCTGACCGCTGCCCTATACTGCAGCAGTCCTTCATTGGTATAGGGACTGACGTACAGTCTGCTAATCACTAACACACAACCTGCTTGGTCCACAAAAGTTCTTATAAGGACTGGTAACTTGGTATAGGGTGCTACGGTACATAGGCCTGAGTGCGTTACAGTCTGCTGTTCTGTAAGGACCGCTATCGGTCCACAATACATAGGGTTGACGTGCACCACTGCTGACCGCTGCCCTATACTGCAGCAGTCCTTCAGCGGTATAGGGACTGACGTACAGTCTGCTAAACACTAATACACAACCTGCTTGGTCCACAAAAGTTCTTATAAGGACTGGTAACTTGGTATAGGGTGCTACGGTACATAGGCTTGAGTGCGGTACAGTCTGCTGTTCTGTAAGGACCGCTATCGGTCCACAATACATAGGGTTGCCGTGCACTACTGCTGACCGCTGCCCTATACTGCAGCAGTCCTTCATTGGTATAGGGACTGACGTACAGTCTGCTAATCACTAACACACAACCTGCTTGTTCCACAAAAGTTCTTATAAGGACTGGTAACTTGGTATAGGGTGCTACGGTACATAGGCTTGAGTGCGGTACAGTCTGCTGTTCTGTAAGGACCGCTATCGGTCCACAATAGATAGGGTTGACGTGCACCACTGCTGACCGCTGCCCTATACTGCAGCAGTCCTTCAGCGGTATAGGGACTGACGTACAGTCTGCTAAACACTAATACACAACCTGCTTGGTCCACAAAAGTTCTTATAAGGACTGGTAACTTGGTATAGGGTGCTACGGTACATAGGCTTGAGTGCGGTACAGTCTGCTGTTCTGTAAGGACCGCTATCGGTCCACAATAGATAGGGTTGACGTGCACCACTGCTGACCGCTGCCCTATACTGCAGCAGTCCTTCAGCGGTATAGGGACTGACGTACAGTCTGCTAAACACTAATACACAACCTGCTTGGTCCACAAAAGTTCTTATAAGGACTGGTAACTTGGTATAGGGTGCTACGGTACATAGGCTTGAGTGCGGTACAGTCTGCTGTTCTGTAAGGACCGCTATAGGTCCACAATAGATAGGGTTGACGTGCACCACTGCTGACCGCTCACCTATACTGCAGCAGTCCTTCAGCGGTATAGGGACTAAGAGTTTTGTCACAGGGTCATTTAAAAAATGACATGCAGAGGAAGAGGCAGGCCCTTCCGCAGGGGTGGTAGGGGTAGGGCAGGAGCAACAGGCTTGAGCCAAAGTGGGAAGTTGCAGAAGGTGCGTTCAATTACTTTAAAGGATGCACCAGACTTGGTTGAGTGGCTCGCTCAGCCTTACTCTTCTGCACCCTCCTCATCCTCTCGATCTGCACCCTCTTCTTCACTCTCTGCTATGTGCACCCCCAAAGACACTACCACCAACAACACGACCACCACCACCACCACCACATACCTTCCGCTTGAGTCACTGGAATTATTTTCCGATCCATATCAAGAGGACATTTCTGATGCGCAGCCACTCTTGGTATTGGATCAGGAAGAGGAGGTAGCAACAAGCGCTACTCAGCAGTCTGACGCCAGTACCCAGATCAGCCCAAGGAGGAGGTTGGTCCCCGGTGTTGCTGCCTACTCTACTTATAGCGGTGGGGAAGGTGACGTTGATGATGACGTGTCTAGTGATGTCACGTGGGTGCCCACAAGAGAGGAAGAGGAGGGGAGTTCAGAGGGAGATATGGACCAGCAGATAGGGAGGAGAAGCAGCAATGACTTACATTGCACAGCAGGGACAAAGCAGACTGCAAATGTATCAGGAGCGAGTCATCGACCATGTACGGTCACATCTGGCGCTCCCAGGACACCGGCACATGGCTCCGCAGTGTGGGCTTTTTTTAACGTGTCCGCTGCTGACAATAGCGTTGCCATCTGCAATCTTTGCAGTCAACGCGTTAGTCGCGGTAAGCCCAATACTCACCTAGGGACGACCGCCTTAAGAAGGCACATGAGCAGCCATCACCGAGCCCAGTGGGAGCAACGGAACACACAAAGCCACACTGCAGGCTCTCACCGTCCAGCCTCGTCTTCTACTTCTCCTTCTCCTCTCTCCTCACAATTGTCCTCCACTCCACCTTCCATCACGCCAAGCTCACATTTTTCTGCAAAAAGGCAGGCTTCCGTGGGCCTAATGTTTGAGCGTAAAAAAATGATGACGCCGGATAACCCTCTTGCCCAACGGTTGGCGGCTGGCTTGTCAGAACTCATAGCCCGCCAACTACTGCCATATAAACTGGTGGACTCGGAGGCCTTTCGCAAATTTGTGGCCATTGGAACACCACAATGGAAGGTCCCAGGAAGGAAGTATTTCTCAGAGAAGGGCATCCCAGAGCTATATGGCCATGTTCAGCGGCAAGTGAATGTATCTCTGGCACACAGTGTCGGTGCCAAGATACATCTGACCACAGACACGTGGTCTAGCAAACACGGGCAGGGAAGGTATATCAGTTTTACTGCCCACTGGGTGAACCTTCTGACGGCCGTCAAGCATGTAACCCGTGGCACCCGTGTAGATTTGGTTTTACCGCCACGGATTGCATGCAGGCCTGACTCTTCTTCTCCTCCTCCTACTCCATCCTCCTCCCTCTCCTCCTCAGCTGCCTCCTCCTTTTCCGCTGCTAGCGTCTCTTCCACTGCACCGCCCAAGCTCCCCAGAACCTATTCCACATGCCAGGTGAGACGTTGCCATGCCGTGCTGCGTCTGTTGTGCCTGGAAGCAAAGAGCCACACTGGCCCGGCACTCCTTTCAGCTTTGCGTTCACAGGCAGATGAGTGGCTAACACCGCTCAATTTGACAGTTGGTAAAGTGGTGTGTGACAACGGTGCCAATCTGCTTAGCGCATTGAAACAGGGCAAAATCACGCACGTGCCGTGCATGGCACACGTCTTAAACTTGGTCGTGCAGCGATTCCTTGTCAAATACCCTGGGGTCCAGGACATCTTGCGGCAGGCAAGGAAAATCTCGGCCCATTTCAGAAGATCTTACACGGCCATGGCTCGCCTTGCTGACATTCAGCGGCGACACCATCTGCCGGTCAGACGTCTTATTTGCGATTGCCCGACGCGATGGAACTCAACCTTCTATATGCTTGATAGGCTGCTCCAGCAGAAACGTGCAGTTAACGTCTACCTGTATGAACTCTGCGAAAGAAACGGTTCTGGGGAGCTGGGTTTTTTTTCACCGCGCCAGTGGCTGCTCATGCGCGACACATGCAGACTTCTGCGGCCATTTGAGGAGATCACCAAACTGGTCAGTCGCAGCCATGGCGCCATCAGTGACATGGTACCTTATGCCTTCTTTCTGGAGCGTGCATTGCGTCGTGTCATTGATCAGGCTGTGGAGGAGCAGGAGCGGGAAGATGAGGAAGTCGCAATGCTGGATGAATTCCCAGGGGGGGCTACTCTATCTGAGACAAGTCAACAACAGGAGTCTGATGAGGAGTCAGAGGAGGATGGTGCCGGGGCGGATGAGCAGGAGCAAGAAGAGCATGCTTTAAACCTTTCTGGGATCCCTGTTGTGCGAGGATGGGGAGAGGAGAATGAAGAGGACGACATTATCCTGGATGATGAGCAGGAGCCAGGCCACCACACCGCTTCCACTTTAGTGCAAATGGGGGCCTTCATGCTCCAGTGTTTTAATAGGGACCCCCGTATAAAAAGCATGAGGGTCAAGGACCAGTACTGGGTGGCAACGTACTTAGACCCCCGGTACAAACACAAAATGGCGGAAATGTTACCGCCGTCGCAGAGGGCTGTCAGAATGCAGCACTTCCAGGCCTTGCTTCGAGAAATGCTGCATTCTGCTTTTGCGTGCGCTGGCAGAGGAGCAATTCCCACTCCCAGAGAAGGATTTGCGGGTACCAATCCAACAGCGCCTGCAAGAAGAGGCCGGTTTGAAGATGTGTTGGTGACTTCGGATATGAGGTCATTCTTTCAGCCGACCCATCGACAGGTGTCATCCGGATCCAGCATCAGGGAACGCCTAGACCGTCAGGTGTCCGACTACATTGGGTTAACGGCCGATGTGGACGCTCTGAGGAGTGATGAACCCCTAGACTACTGGGTGGGCAGGCTTGACCTCTGGCCAGAGCTTGCCCAATTTGCAATCGAACTGTTGGCTTGCCCCTCATCCAGTGTCCTGTCCGAAAGGACGTTCAGCGCAGCAGGGGGGATTGTGACCGATAAGCGTACTCGCCTAGCTCACCACAGTGTTAACTACCTCACATTTCTAAAAATGAATGAGGCATGGATCTCGGAGGAATTCAACACATGTGATCAGTAGACCATGTATATGTCTATAAACAATTTTTGGAATCAAGCACACAGACCTTCTTAATTCATTTGGCTCACTTCCCTGACCCAAAAAAGCACACCGTACTATATGCCCCTACCCTCCTCTTTGAAGAGGTTGAGCGGTGTCATATTTCTACTGGGGCTGCTTATTATGAGGGGTTCCCACCATCCCTGTGCTGTGCTGACTTCCTCCTGGGTGTTCTTATTATGAGGGGCTCCCACCATCCCTGTGCTGTGCTGACTTCCTCCTGGGGGTTCTTATTATGAGGGGATCACACCATCCCTGTGCTGTGCTGACTTCCTCCTGGGGCTGCTTACGGTGCTGCTGTCAGCGCTGTATGTCACGGAGCTGCTGTCAGCGCTGTATGTCACGGAGCTGCTGTCAGCGCTGTATGTCACGGAGCTGCTGTCAGCGCTGTATGTCACGGAGCTGCTGTCAGCGCTGTATGTCACGGAGCTGCTGTCAGCGCTGTATGTCACGGAGCTGCTGTCAGCGCTGTATGTCACGGAGCTGCTGTCAGCGCTGTATGTCACGGAGCTGCTGTCAGCGCTGTATGTCACGGAGCTGCTGTCAGCGCTGTATGTCACGGAGCTGCTGTCAGCGCTGTATGTCACGGAGCTGCTGTCAGCGCTGTATGTCACGGAGCTGCTGTCAGCGCTGTATGTCACGGAGCTGCTGTCAGCGCTGTATGTCACGGAGCTGCTGTCAGCGCTGTATGTCACGGTGCTGCTGTCAGCGCTGTATGTCACGGAGCTGCTGTCAGCGCTGTATGTCACGGAGCTGCTGTCAGCGCTGTATGTCACGGAGCTGCTGTCAGCGCTGTATGTCACGGAGCTGCTGTCAGCGCTGTATGTCACGGAGCTGCTGTCAGCGCTGTATGTCACGGAGCTGCTGTCAGCGCTGTATGTCACGGAGCTGCTGTCAGCGCTGTATGTCACGGTGCTGCTGTCAGCGCTGTATGTCACGGAGCTGCTGTCAGCGCTGTATGTCACGGAGCTGCTGTCAGTGCTGTATGTCACGGAGCTGCTGTCAGCGCTGTATGTCACGGAGCTGCTGTCAGCGCTGTATGTCACGGAGCTGCTGTCAGCGCTGTATGTCACGGTGCTGCTGTCAGCGCTGTATGTCACGGAGCTGCTGTCAGCGCTGTATGTCACGGAGCTGCTGTCAGCGCTGTATGTCACGGAGCTGCTGTCAGCGCTGTATGTCACGGAGCTGCTGTCAGCGCTGTATGTCACGGAGCTGCTGTCAGCGCTGTATGTCACGGTGCTGCTGTCAGCGCTGTATGTCACGGAGCTGCTGTCAGCGCTGTATGTCACGGAGCTGCTGTCAGTGCTGTATGTCACGGAGCTGCTGTCAGCGCTGTATGTCACGGAGCTGCTGTCAGCGCTGTATGTCACGGAGCTGCTGTCAGCGCTGTATGTCACGGTGCTGCTGTCAGCGCTGTATGTCACGGAGCTGCTGTCAGCGCTGTATGTCACGGAGCTGCTGTCAGCGCTGTATGTCACGGAGCTGCTGTCAGCGCTGTATGTCACGGAGCTGCTGTCAGCGCTGTATGTCACGGAGCTGCTGTCAGCGCTGTATGTCACGGTGCTGATGTCAGTGCTCTGTATTACGGTGCTGCTGTCAGTGCTCTGTATCTCCTGCACCCTCTTGTTTGCCTACCCTGGTCCCTGACCTTCCCTCTCCTCCATTGCCTTCATTAGCTCCATAGTCCTGAATTGTCAGAACAATTTCCCAAATAAAAAAAAAATGCTTGTAGTTATCGATCCCAAATTCACCTCATACATGTATTATGCTATTGTCCAGGTGGTGGGACTACGTGCTACCCCCTAATAATTACCCCGTGGCCGCAAATTCGACCTAAAGGTTTGCGAAATTCGCCTCCCATTGAAGTCAATGGAGCCCGCGGCGAACGGTCGTTTTCGCGAACGTTTGTGTCCGTTCGCGTTTCGCGTTCGCGAAACGTCCCGTCGGAAGTTCGTCCATCACTACTTACCTCCACTGTGCAGTTCATTTTGTACAGAGTGGTCCCAAACCTGTTCTTCTGGATCCCCCCGGCGGCTCTTGTGGCTCCTCCCCACATCTGTTAACCCCCTCGGAAAAGCGCTTCCCCGAGGGGATTGCGTTGCGGGCACGCTCCCCACGCCATAGAAGCCAAATGCGTCCCCGCCCTATTGGATTTAATTGACAACAGCGGGAGCCAATGTCTGCGCTGCTATCAGTCTATCCAATCAAGAGCCGAGAACCCCGGGAGAGAGACATTGCGTCCCCACCGGGTCAAGTTCCAGGTTCAGGTAAGTAAACCGGGGGGGCCGGTCACTGACAGGTGTTTTTTCACCTTACTGCATAGGATGCATTAAGGTGAAAAAACACAAAGGTTTTCAATCCCTTTAAGCTTTGATTTGGAAGCTGATTTGTTTCTAATGCAGAGCTGCGCCAGATTTTTCACGCTCCAGTTATAGTAAATCTCCCATCTCTTATTCTGTCTTTGTGATGGCCAAAACTTAAAGGTCAGTGAATTAGCTTGATTCCCAGTGGGTCATCACTGTCCATTATTAGTGATCACCTAAGCAGGAACTAGGTGAGATTTGAACCGTTTATGGGAAAGGCTAAATGCACCAAGTTGATCAATCAATCAACTTGGGTACAACCAGCTTGCTGGATTATCTTATGAATATTGCTAGCAGGTGTCATCTTCCCCCCCCCCCCCCCAAGACAATGGCCTGGCAGGAGGGATTCCCGCATCAGCAATTTCTGTGTTGATGAGGGAAACTAGCTAATTTCTCTCCTTCAACCCATGGTCACAGGAAATAAATTTACCCCATGTATGGCCAACCTTAAAGGATTATACCTCATACACTTTTTGGTCTTACAAATCTCATTATCTTTTGTGCCTAAAGCCAACCACAAACAATGTAATATATTGCAGCTTGCCAGTCCTTAACCCCCTTACACACGGGCCGAATGCCAGTCAATATCTGCTGGTTCAATAAAAAACTTTGTCATTCGGGCGTGTGTAAGGCACTCGGTCTGACGGGCATCCAGCAGCTGACCGTCTCCCAAACAGCCAATAGCTTAGAGTGCTGATTTTAGTTTTCTGGCAGGGGTCCACCCCCCCCCCCCCCCCCGTCAGAATACAACAGCTAAGTAGGGAGGATCGCTGAACTAGCGTAGGATCATTAGTACAGGGACTCCAACTGGAGCCAACAGGTTTTTTTTCGTTCAACCTGGAAAAAAAAACAAATACTGAGAGTGTTGTCTTTTTTTCAGGCTTATTTTCTTAAATTGCTAATTTTGTTCCTGCCAGTAACACACTCTCCATTAGTGATGGACGAACTTCCGACGGGACGTTTCGCGAACGCGAAATGCGAACGGACCCAAACGTTCGCGAAACCGAACGTTCGCCGCGGGCCCCATTGACTTCAATGGGAGGCGAACTTTGCAAACCTTCATGTCGAATTTGCGGCCACGTGGTAATTATTAGGGGGTAAAACGTAGTCCCACCATCTGGACAATGACATAATACATGTATGAGGTGAATTTGGGATCGATAACTACAAGCATTTTTATTTTATTTGGGAAATTGTTCTAACAATTCAGGACTATGGAGCTAATGAAGGCAATGGAGGAGAGGGAAGGTCAGGGACCAGGGTAGGCAAAGAAGAGGGTGCAGGAGATGATCACCAGCAGCGTGACATACCGGAATGACACATGCACCGTGATAGAGGCATCTGACAGCAGCACCGTAATACAGAGCACTGACAGCAGCACCGTGACATACAGCGCTGACAGCAGCACCGTGACATACAGCGCTGACAGCAGCACCGTGACATACAGCGCTGACAGCAGCACCGTGACATACAGCGCTGACAGCAGCACCGTGACATACAGCGCTGACAGCAGCACCGTGACATACAGCGCTGACAGCAGCACCGTGACATACAGCGCTGACAGCAGCACCGTGACATACAGCGCTGACAGCAGCACCGTGACATACAGCGCTGACAGCAGCACCGTGACATACAGCGCTGACAGCAGCACCGTGACATACAGCGCTGACAGCAGCACCGTGACATACAGCACTGACAGCAGCACCGTAAGCAGCCCCAGGAGGAAGTCAGCACAGCACAGGGATGGTGTGATCCCCTCATAATAAGAACCCCCAGGAGGAAGTCAGCACAGCACAGGGATATCATAAGCAGCCCCAGTAGAAATATGACACCGCTCAACCTCTTCAAAGAGGAGGGTAGGGGCATATAGTACGGTGTGCTTTTTTGGGTCAAGGAAGTGAGCCAAATGAATTAAGAAGGTCTGTGTGCTTGATTAAAAAAATAGTTTATAGACATATACATGGTCTACTGGTCACATGTGTTGAATTCCTCCGAGATCCATGCCTCATTCATTTTTAGAAATGTGAGGTAGTTAACACTGTGGTGAGCTAGGCGAGTACGCTTATCGGTCACAATCCCCCCTGCTGCGCTGAACGTCCTTTCGGACAGGACACTGGATGAGGGGCAAGCCAACAGTTCGATTGCAAATTGGGCAAGCTCTGGCCAGAGGTCAAGCCTGCCCACCCAGTAGTCTAGGGGTTCATCACTCCTCAGAGCGTCCACATCGGCCGTTAACCCAATGTAGTCGGACACCTGACGGTCTAGGCGTTCCCTGATGCTGGATCCGGATGACACCTGTCGATGGGTCGGCTGAAAGAATGACCTCATATCCGAAGTCACCAACACATCTTCAAACCGGCCTCTTCTTGCAGGCGCTGTTGGATTGGTACCCGCAAATCCTTCTCTGGGAGTGGGAATTGCTCCTCTGCCAGCGCACGCAAAAGCAGAATGCAGCATTTCTCGAAGCAAGGCCTGGAAGTGCTGCATTCTGACAGCCCTCTGCGACGGCGGTAACATTTCCGCCATTTTGTGTTTGTACCGGGGGTCTAAGTACGTTGCCACCCAGTACTGGTCCTTGACCCTCATGCTTTTTATACGGGGGTCCCTATTAAAACACTGGAGCATGAAGGCCCCCATTTGCACTAAAGTGGAAGCGGTGTGGTGGCCTGGCTCCTGCTCATCATCCAGGATAATGTCGTCCTCTTCATTCTCCTCTCCCCATCCTCGCACAACAGGGATCCCAGAAAGGTTTAAAGCATGCTCTTCTTGCTCCTGCTCATCCGCCCCGGCACCATCCTCCTCTGACTCCTCATCAGACTCCTGTTGTTGACTTGTCTCAGATAGAGTAGCCCCCCCTGGGAATTCATCCAGCATTGCGACTTCCTCATCTTCCCGCTCCTGCTCCTCCACAGCCTGATCAATGACACGACGCAATGCACGCTCCAGAAAGAAGGCATAAGGTACCATGTCACTGATGGCGCCATGGCTGCGACTGACCAGTTTGGTGATCTCCTCAAATGGCCGCAGAAGTCTGCATGTGTCGCGCATGAGCAGCCACTGGCGCGGTGAAAAAAAACCCAGCTCCCCAGAACCGTTTCTTTCGCAGAGTTCATACAGGTAGACGTTAACTGCACGTTTCTGCTGGAGCAGCCTATCAAGCATATAGAAGGTTGAGTTCCATCGCGTCGGGCAATCGCAAATAAGACGTCTGACCGGCAGATGGTGTCGCCGCTGAATGTCAGCAAGGCGAGCCATGGCCGTGTAAGATCTTCTGAAATGGGCCGAGATTTTCCTTGCCTGCCGCAAGATGTCCTGGACCCCAGGGTATTTGACAAGGAATCGCTGCACGACCAAGTTTAAGACGTGTGCCATGCACGGCACGTGCGTGATTTTGCCCTGTTTCAATGCGCTAAGCAGATTGGCACCGTTGTCACACACCACTTTACCAACTGTCAAATTGAGCGGTGTTAGCCACTCATCTGCCTGTGAACGCAAAGCTGAAAGGAGTGCCGGGCCAGTGTGGCTCTTTGCTTCCAGGCACAACAGACGCAGCACGGCATGGCAACGTCTCACCTGGCATGTGGAATAGGTTCTGGGGAGCTTGGGCGGTGCAGTGGAAGAGACGCTAGCAGCGGAAAAGGAGGAGGCAGCTGAGGAGGAGAGGGAGGAGGATGGAGTAGGAGGAGGAGAAGAAGAGTCAGGCCTGCATGCAATCCGTGGCGGTAAAACCAAATCTACACGGGTGCCACGGGTTACATGCTTGACGGCCGTCAGAAGGTTCACCCAGTGGGCAGTAAAACTGATATACCTTCCCTGCCCGTGTTTGCTAGACCACGTGTCTGTGGTCAGATGTATCTTGGCACCGACACTGTGTGCCAGAGATACATTCACTTGCCGCTGAACATGGCCATATAGCTCTGGGATGCCCTTCTCTGAGAAATACTTCCTTCCTGGGACCTTCCATTGTGGTGTTCCAATGGCCACAAATTTGCGAAAGGCCTCCGAGTCCACCAGTTTATATGGCAGTAGTTGGCGGGCTATGAGTTCTGACAAGCCAGCCGCCAACCGTTGGGCAAGAGGGTTATCCGGCATCATCATTTTTTTACGCTCAAACATTAGGCCCACGGAAGCCTGCCTTTTTGCAGAAAAATGTGAGCTTGGCGTGATGGAAGGTGGAGTGGAGGACAATTGTGAGGAGAGAGGAGAAGGAGAAGTAGAAGACGAGGCTGGACGGTGAGAGCCTGCAGTGTGGCTTTGTGTGTTCCGTTGCTCCCACTGGGCTCGGTGATGGCTGCTCATGTGCCTTCTTAAGGCGGTCGTCCCTAGGTGAGTATTGGGCTTACCGCGACTAACGCGTTGACTGCAAAGATTGCAGATGGCAACGCTATTGTCAGCAGCGGACACGTTAAAAAAAGCCCACACTGCGGAGCCATGTGCCGGTGTCCTGGGAGCGCCAGATGTGACCGTACATGGTCGATGACTCGCTCCTGATACATTTGCAGTCTGCTTTGTCCCTGCTGTGCAATGTAAGTCATTGCTGCTTCTCCTCCCTATCTGCTGGTCCATATCTCCCTCTGAACTCCCCTCCTCTTCCTCTCTTGTGGGCACCCACGTGACATCACTAGACACGTCATCATCAACGTCACCTTCCCCACCGCTATAAGTAGAGATCTCGGAGTAGGCAGCAACACCGGGGACCAACCTCCTCCTTGGGCTGATCTGGGTACTGGCGTCAGACTGCTGAGTAGCGCTTGTTGCTACCTCCTCTTCCTGATCCAATACCAAGAGTGGCTGCGCATCAGAAATGTCCTCTTGATATGGATCGGAAAATAATTCCAGTGACTCAAGCGGAAGGTATGTGGTGGTGGTGGTGGTGGTCGTGTTGTTGGTGGTAGTGTCTTTGGGGGTGCACATAGCAGAGAGTGAAGAAGAGGGTGCAGATCGAGAGGATGAGGAGGGTGCAGAAGAGTAAGGCTGAGCGAGCCACTCAACCAAGTCTGGTGCATCCTTTAAAGTAATTGAACGCACCTTCTGCAACTTCCCACTTTGGCTCAAGCCTGTTGCTCCTGCCCTACCCCTACCACCCCTGCGGAAGGGCCTGCCTCTTCCTCTGCATGTCATTTTTTAAATGACCCTGTGACAAAACTCTTAGTCCCTATACCGCTGAAGGACTGCTGCAGTATAGGTGAGCGGTCAGCAGTGGTGCACGTCAACCCTATCTATTGTGGACCTATAGCGGTCCTTACAGAACAGCAGACTGTACCGCACTCAAGCCTATGTACCGTAGCACCCTATACCAAGTTACCAGTCCTTATAAGAACTTTTGTGGACCAAGCAGGTTGTGTATTAGTGTTTAGCAGACTGTACGTCAGTCCCTATACCGCTGAAGGACTGCTGCAGTATAGGGCAGCGGTCAGCAGTGGTGCACGTCAACCCTATCTATTGTGGACCGATAGCGGTCCTTACAGAACAGCAGACTGTACCGCACTCAAGCCTATGTACCGTAGCACCCTATACCAAGTTACCAGTCCTTATAAGAACTTTTGTGGAACAAGCAGGTTGTGTGTTAGTGATTAGCAGACTGTACGTCAGTCCCTATACCGCTGAAGGACTGCTGCAGTATAGGTGAGCGGTCAGCAGTGGTGCACGTCAACCCTATCTATTGTGGACCGATAGCGGTCCTTACAGAACAGCAGACTGTACCGCACTCAAGCCTATGTACCGTAGCACCCTATACCAAGTTACCAGTCCTTATAAGAACTTTTGTGGAACAAGCAGGTTGTGTATTAGTGTTTAGCAGACTGTACGTCAGTCCCTATACCGCTGAAGGACTGCTGCAGTATAGGGCAGCGGTCAGCAGTGGTGCACGTCAACCCTATCTATTGTGGACCGATAGCGGTCCTTACAGAACAGCAGACTGTACCGCACTCAAGCCTATGTACCGTAGCACCCTATACCAAGTTACCAGTCCTTATAAGAACTTTTGTGGAACAAGCAGGTTGTGTGTTAGTGATTAGCAGACTGTACGTCAGTCCCTATACCGCTGAAGGACTGCTGCAGTATAGGGCAGCGGTCAGCAGTGGTGCACGTCAACCCTATCTATTGTGGACCGATAGCGGTCCTTACAGAACAGCAGACTGTACCGCACTCAAGCCTATGTACCGTAGCACCCTATACCAAGTTACCAGTCCTTATAAGAACTTTTGTGGAACAAGCAGGTTGTGTGTTAGTGATTAGCAGACTGTACGTCAGTCCCTATACCGCTGAAGGACTGCTGCAGTATAGGTGAGCGGTCAGCAGTGGTGCACGTCAACCCTATCTATTGTGGACCGATAGCGGTCCTTACAGAACAGCAGACTGTACCGCACTCAAGCCTATGTACCGTAGCACCCTATACCAAGTTACCAGTCCTTATAAGAACTTTTGTGGACCAAGCAGGTTGTGTATTAGTGTTTAGCAGACTGTACGTCAGTCCCTATACCGCTGAAGGACTGCTGCAGTATAGGGCAGCGGTCAGCAGTGGTGCACGTCAACCCTATCTATTGTGGACCGATAGCGGTCCTTACAGAACAGCAGACTGTACCGCACTCAAGCCTATGTACCGTAGCACCCTATACCAAGTTACCAGTCCTTATAAGAACTTTTGTGGAACAAGCAGGTTGTGTGTTAGTGATTAGCAGACTGTACGTCAGTCCCTATACCGCTGAAGGACTGCTGCAGTATAGGTGAGCGGTCAGCAGTGGTGCACGTCAACCCTATCTATTGTGGACCTATAGCGGTCCTTACAGAACAGCAGACTGTACCGCACTCAAGCCTATGTACCGTAGCACCCTATACCAAGTTACCAGTCCTTATAAGAACTTTTGTGGACCAAGCAGGTTGTGTATTAGTGTTTAGCAGACTGTACGTCAGTCCCTATACCGCTGAAGGACTGCTGCAGTATAGGGCAGCGGTCAGCAGTGGTGCACGTCAACCCTATCTATTGTGGACCGATAGCGGTCCTTACAGAACAGCAGACTGTACCGCACTCAAGCCTATGTACCGTAGCACCCTATACCAAGTTACCAGTCCTTATAAGAACTTTTGTGGAACAAGCAGGTTGTGTGTTAGTGATTAGCAGACTGTACGTCAGTCCCTATACCGCTGAAGGACTGCTGCAGTATAGGTGAGCGGTCAGCAGTGGTGCACGTCAACCCTATCTATTGTGGACCGATAGCGGTCCTTACAGAACAGCAGACTGTACCGCACTCAAGCCTATGTACCGTAGCACCCTATACCAAGTTACCAGTCCTTATAAGAACTTTTGTGGACCAAGCAGGTTGTGTATTAGTGTTTAGCAGACTGTACGTCAGTCCCTATACCGCTGAAGGACTGCTGCAGTATAGGGCAGCGGTCAGCAGTGGTGCACGTCAACCCTATCTATTGTGGACCGATAGCGGTCCTTACAGAACAGCAGACTGTACCGCACTCAAGCCTATGTACCGTAGCACCCTATACCAAGTTACCAGTCCTTATAAGAACTTTTGTGGAACAAGCAGGTTGTGTGTTAGTGATTAGCAGACTGTACGTCAGTCCCTATACCGCTGAAGGACTGCTGCAGTATAGGTGAGCGGTCAGCAGTGGTGCACGTCAACCCTATCTATTGTGGACCTATAGCGGTCCTTACAGAACAGCAGACTGTACCGCACTCAAGCCTATGTACCGTAGCACCCTATACCAAGTTACCAGTCCTTATAAGAACTTTTGTGGACCAAGCAGGTTGTGTATTAGTGTTTAGCAGACTGTACGTCAGTCCCTATACCGCTGAAGGACTGCTGCAGTATAGGGCAGCGGTCAGCAGTGGTGCACGTCAACCCTATCTATTGTGGACCGATAGCGGTCCTTACAGAACAGCAGACTGTACCGCACTCAAGCCTATGTACCGTAGCACCCTATACCAAGTTACCAGTCCTTATAAGAACTTTTGTGGACCAAGCAGGTTGTGTATTAGTGTTTAGCAGACTGTACGTCAGTCCCTATACCGCTGAAGGACTGCTGCAGTATAGGGCAGCGGTCAGCAGTGGTGCACGTCAACCCTATCTATTGTGGACCGATAGCGGTCCTTACAGAACAGCAGACTGTACCGCACTCAAGCCTATGTACCGTAGCACCCTATACCAAGTTACCAGTCCTTATAAGAACTTTTGTGGAACAAGCAGGTTGTGTGTTAGTGATTAGCAGACTGTACGTCAGTCCCTATACCGCTGAAGGACTGCTGCAGTATAGGGCAGCGGTCAGCAGTGGTGCACGTCAACCCTATCTATTGTGGACCGATAGCGGTCCTTACAGAACAGCAGACTGTACCGCACTCAAGCCTATGTACCGTAGCACCCTATACCAAGTTACCAGTCCTTATAAGAACTTTTGTGGAACAAGTGAGTTGTGAATGTTTAGCAGACTGCAGCAGAAGGGCAGCAGTCAAGTATAATATCCTTTCTATATTTGGAAGAAAGAATATTATACATGTACAAGCCTATTACTGTACCACTGATACCAGTCCTGAAAAGAACCTTTGTGGAACTAATAATAACAGCAAGTCTTTAAAATTACCCTCACTGCCTGACAACACTGCTTCCTTCCTGTCCCTATACAAATTGGCAAAAAAAGAGAACGATTAGTGGTTACTGGAACAGCTCTTTTGTGGACCTTGATAGTAACAGCTAATGATGATGATGATGATGATGATGATGAAAGACTAATCTGGCTGTCCCTGTAGCATACACCGTCCTTTCCCTTTCTCTAAACTAACAAAAGACACTCAGGCTGCTGCAAGAATCAGCAGCACAGCAAACCTATCAACACCTAACACCTATACCAGTCCTGAAAAGAACTTTTGTGTACCAAATAGCTAGTGGTTTATCTCTCCCTACTCCACACAGGAACCTGTCCCTATCGTAACAGAAGAAAGAATGTAAAATGGCCACCGGATCGGGTGTATTTATAGGTTAGGGGGAATGTACAAGTGTCCATGTGCTGTCATGTCTCAATTGGCTGTCCTGTATCACATGATAAACGTGTCACCAAAGGTTAAAGTTCTTGTATACATTAAACACGTAAGTCCGCCGCGGCGAACGACGGAAAAAGGCGTTCGAACGTGCGGACCGCGAATGTCGGAAATTCGCCGCGAAACGACCGCCGGGCGAACCGTTCGGCCATCACTACTCTCCATCCTAAGGCGACAACGCTCATTCGCTACACTTTATCTATGGAGGAATCCCCTTAAGCTACTCAATCCTCACTCTAAATCATATAAGTTTTGTCATTTTTGATTGTAAAGCTATTTTTTAATTAAAATAACAAACATGGTATACATACCTGCTCTTTGGTAGTGGCCCTAAACCTTGTTTCAGAGGTCCCTCACTATGTTGTCTGCTCCTCCTCTTCTCTATGCCCCCATAGCAAGCCACTTGTATCTCTCTCGCCTAGGTGAGAATGGAGGTGATGGGCAGGCAGGAGTAAAAAATAAATATAACCCCCCCCCCCCCAAAATGACTACCATTGGAAGGGGGAAGATTGCAATTGATATTAAACTCAACCTAATTTTTTTTTAGGGGTCCCCAGGGGGATTATGCTATGTGCCAGTATGTGTCTCATATTAGCAGATCATGGCCGACTTACCTTCCAAAGAAGCCCTCCAGCAATGCACTGATCCACATGACTAAGCTCCGAGGGGTGGAGTGAAATGCATTGGCTGGAGACCAGGCTGAGGTTGTCTCTACCATAACCATCACAGGACACTGTGGATGTGCGGCATCAGGGATCCTTCCTCTCTTCCTTCTAGGCACTGCACTGTTGCCAGTCCAGCTGGTCCCGGGTATTTCCATCCTCACCTGGACTTTCACCTGGGTTGGCCACTTGAATGGCTGGGCCATGGTGACGTCACCCTTGTGTAAGCGCCGCAGGCTTCACATCTTTGTGGTAAGCGCTGCTGAGATGACATTAACACCGATAGGCGAGGAGAGGCATTTATGACAGAATAGAGAGACTAGGGTCTCCTCCGTTATAAAAACCCTGCCTGTCAGCATTTTTTTTTAAAGAATTGACTTTAATCCCTCTTCAAACAGAGACAAAGATTGCTACACTGTGCTGCAGTAACAAAAATAAAAATAATTTAAGTCTCCTTATTAAAAATATATTCGATCACACCAAAAAAGGTAAAAAAAAAAGTCATAAAGGAGTTAAACAGAGACAGACTTAATGTAGAGAAACAAATCAATGGTTAACATTTAGTATGCAGGTGAGGACTCGGCAATGCAGTGATAGATATCATGTTGGTGTTTTTGTCATTATGTCCTTACGTGCTCTATCTTTCACACCGAAAACTGCTAGGAACACAAGATTTTATAGCCAGATACCATAGAGCTCTGCGGCTTTTACAAACACAGATAGCACCACACATAACGGAGATAGTGTGCGGCCAATGCTCCAAGGACGTTACCGCAGCTGCCGCTAAGAAGCACGCACGGGAAATGCAATATCCTTTTCACAGGCTGCTTAAAATGTATTACGTTTCTTATTGTACTCCAAATAAATAAATTGACCTTAATCTCTAATCATGATTGCCCATGTAGCTAATGGAAGGATTAGAAGAAATTAAACCCTTCTGCCAAGATGCCTGCTTTATGGGCTTCACAAGAATACATTTAGAACACTGCATAATAGATTATTGATGTTCTTCCATAAATGATTATACATTGAGGTCTTTTTAATTAAAAGAATAAAGCGGGTCAAACATTTTCTGTGAACTAGCCATTGAACAGCAAGTGTATTTCTATGCTAGGACTTCAAGGGGTCATGATGAAAGGCAATACTTAATATATCATATTTGTATGATAAAAAAAACACAAAATCACAGTAAAACTTTGGTTTGAGAGCGTTTTGCAAGACAAGCAAAATTTTTAAATACATTTTGACTTGATATACGAGTGATGTCTTGATATACAAGTAGTGTCATGTCACAACTGAGCATAAGAGAAGAGAGGCACCTCTAAATGTAGCAATATGGTTACATTTAATGAAGGTACAACCTTTAGCAACATATTGTACACTTAGTTACATAGTAGGTGAGGTTGAAAAAAAGTCCATCCTATGTGTGTGATTATATGTCAGTATTACATTGTATATCCCTGTATGTTGTGGCCATTCAGGTGCTTATCTAATAGTTTCTTGAAACCATCAATGCCGCCCACCCGCTGAGACGACCACCCGTGGAAGGGAATTCAACATATTTGCAGCACTTACAGTAAAGAACCCTCTATATAGTTTAAGGTTAAACCTCTTTTCTTCTAATTGTAATGATTGGCAACATGTCTTGTTAAACTCCCTTCCACCAAAAGGTTTTAGAGGCGCCTCTCTTCTCTTTTATACTCTATTATACTCTATACTCGTAGCTTCTGCTGGATTTTACTTCTAATCCCCTTGTGGAGGTTTCCATTTGTGGATGGACATTTTATGGTTCACAACCTGGTCACATTTCTATAATCTTTTTATATGGACTACAAACTGAAGAACCTATAAATGAAGGGTTGCGGAACGAATCATCTGAGTTTCCATTATTTCTTATGGGGAAATGTGCATTGATATACAAGTGCTTTGGATTACATGTATGTTTCCGGAATGAATTATGCTCACAATCTAAGGTTTTGCTGTACTAACATACATATCAGCTTGAATGTCACATCACTCCCTCTAAGTCAATATATTCAAAACGGAGCTCATGATTTTTCCTCCCCCAAAATAGACCCCCCTGCAGCTGGAATAAATCCCCCAACAGCCAGCATCAATAGAACCTTCAGCCCTCCCCAGTACCCCTTGCTATTACATACAGTCAGTGCTGGAGGTGCCGAACCTTCGCTCCCCCAGCCCCGCTGAAAAAAAGCCCTGGTTTTGGCACCCCACACAGATGCATACAACTGCTAGAAGACGTAAGTGGCAAAGGCTGACATGGTAAGTGAAGTCACTTTATTTATAAACCTTGTAGGGACCAGAGAATTTACCATGATACCTGGAGAGCCAGTAACCTAACTAAAAAGGGTGATTTATGGTAAATTTCCAGGTATGTATGGTCTTGCTCTGCAACAGGGCATTGAAAACCCTTTCCTACCTTATACAAAAAAAAATAAAAAATTGACTGAAGCTCGTCTTTATACAAAAATTTGAATACACAGTAGTGGAGCCATTGCTCACGGGTGCAAACGGTGCATCACAGGATCCACAATAGCTGCAGAGAAAGGTTGATGTAGCCCAAGACTTTGCACCTTCTGTCTGTGATACTTGATCAGCAACATGAACATTCCCAGAGCCACAGTCAAGCCCCAGGACCAGCTTTTTCTTTTAGCTCTGTAGACTTGCAGCTCCGGAGTTGCGTTTTAATCAGAGCCGAGCATTACAATGATCTGACTGCAGGTAGCTCTAGCCCCTCCCACTTCAAAGCTAGGTATTCAGACAAGAGCAGAAGATGAAGAATGAATATAAAAGGTTCTCTGAGTTCTACAAAGTGCCTTTTGTTGCTTCTTCCTCTTTGATCTTCTTACTTCTATCTTCCTACTTCTTCATCTTGAAAGAAATAGTTTTTCTAAAGACGTTTATTTATTTAAAGAATGGAACTCAAAAACCATCATAAAATTACCTGCTTTAAAAAAAAAAAAGAGAGAACAGGAAAAAAATAAAAATACGTGGGTTTATATTGTATGCTAATACTTGCATAAATATGATATTTACAGCCGTGAATGTTGACAAGCTTTCCCGGTACACATTTAAATTGCTAATGTTTGACTTTTAATAGAGAGGACCTGCGACAATTAGCTGTACGGGAACAGAACATACTGGAAGTGCCAAACACCTGCCATTCATGAGATAATGTCACCATCCCCCCTATTCTTGTTAAAAACACTGGTCAGTGATGTACAAAAGAGTAACCAGTTTGCCATTTCTGCCCACTTTACAAGACAATGCGGTGGAACGAACAGCAACAAGGTGCGATAAAAAAAATAAACATTAACATTTGACATCATCAACTTGTCCGAGCACAGAAGAATTATTTCTTAACTAATGTGGGCATATGAAATGGGGATTTTAATATGATGAGGGCTTTTTTGTATAACACAAAGCGTGTTTTAATGGCCAATTATTACAACAAGGCATAATGCTATCGGCAATGTTTAATGAAGCAAAGGGCAATGTACGAAATCATAAATCGTGATGGCCCTTATCTTGGACGTGTTGAAAAGGTTCAGTTTAAAAAAAAAAAAAAAACATATAAAGGAATCCTATAGTAGACCTCTTTAATGTGCTGAGGGCAGATGTGCTGTCACAGTCTCTATCAATACTAAGGACCAGCATTCAACACCAGCTATGCCTCTGGCCTCATCATCGAAATTGGGATGTCAGGAGGTCACCAGGAGATGCTATCAGACACAGTTGCTGAGGCCACCAAGATGGCATGGGCTCAATATTACATTGTTTGTGAGGTCTAGGATGGTGGAAGTCAGCTGGACAAAACATTCACAGTAATTGTATTTTTTCTTGAATTGATATTGTCTTGGGTAATGCATATACCAATGGGACATGACACAATGAAAGGATTTAGACTTAGGTAGTGGAGGAGGGACACTAGTAACCCATGTATTTATTTACAGGGTGTTATTAGGGTTTGGTAGCTATTTTCAGGTAGGTAATGTGTGGAATAAATCAAATCAACCTTCAAAGACTTGCATTATTAAAGTGGAACTAAATTCTCTCAGTCAACATAAACTATTGTTTAAACCTTATGCTGCTAGCATAAGTAAATAGATTGGAAGGTATATTAGATTTACTTGTTTTAAACCCTTTTTTATTTATTCAGTTGCTTCCTGGTTTCTGGCCTAGGCCAAAATGATGTCATACATCCCAGGAGTCTTCATGAACATTTTTTTTTTCTTTCATCTGGAGGAGGGGCTTTTTCAGCTAAGCACACTCTCCTGCCTGCATGTCTGAGCTAAGGGCAGATGGGTTCCAGGAAGTAAATGCTACATGAACCGTCTGCCCTTCCTCAAGATGGCCGTCACTAGCAAATGCTACAGGGTGTTTTTCAAAGTGATGTCAAAACAAAATAAAGTATGGAGACGTGGATGGGTGAATTTGATTTGAATATTAAGAATAAATTTAATAGCATTTTCAGTTTGTCGTGCTCAGATAGAGTTTAGTTCTACTTTAAGTAAAGTGTGTGTAAAACCATTGTTCTTTTGTTTTGTTTTTTGTTTAGGTTAAAGTGTGGGAAGGTTAGAGCCCCTCTCTGGTCTTTACTGCCATTTGTGTCCCCACTAATTAGATCCATCCTATGTTTTTGACCTGTTGACCATTATCCCCAGGACAGATTGTGATGGGAAATCTAATATATGCAGTTGTCACCAGAACAGGACATTTTCCAATGGGAACACCAGCTGCAGTGGTAGAGGGTTAAGCGGATAAAAGAGAGGTGGAAGGCGTGTGATCTGATGCTTGGATCAAGATAATACAGTTTTATTCAAATATAAAATAGATAAATGCATATAAAAAATGTCTATGTATTCATAAAAATGAGGTTACAAAATATACACATAAAATTAAAGATTAGACATGCCCATACAGGGGCAAGTGCTTAAAGGTGGAGGTAAGTGGATCTGTTTTGTATAGCAGCCACATTCCTTTTTTCATGTAACGAGAGAAAACAGCAGCTTCAATGTCTCTGTTCTATGTTTCATACATGAACCCCAGAGTCTGACTTTAGTGCAAAATCATGAATTCACATAGGATTTCTTGAGCATTTCCATTGTTTACAGTAAATTGCAAACATAAAGCAGTGAGCACTTTATATTACAGCTTTTACACTGAGCCACAGACACTACCTGGTTAACAATAATTATATTTGTAGTTATAGTGATAATTGGATTGCTGGTTACCCTGCTATTGCTAAGGCTGTGTAGACAATAGGTGACTCCTTAGCATGGATGAGCCAAAAGCAGGTCACAGCATGTTTCCTTCGTTCCCTCACCTATATTCAGGATCGAGTTCCCACGTTGTTTCCAAGGGCAGTGCTTCTGGGTAATTGCATTTTTGTACTACTCGCATCACAGCAGACTAACTACTCATAATGATAGCAACTTTCTACTGAACTTGAAATGCTTGGAGACAATCATATTGCATTACTCTAAAGCAAAGAAAGACAATCTTTTATGTACAATAAAAGAAAACAGGTTATGGTGTTCCCATGTCTCTAAATGTCAAACCATTGTATCTTTATGAAAGAATTCAGAATATGAGGAGTCATTTTTCCTAACTATTTCTTGAATGTCAATGGTGGGGGATAAAGAGGTCCTCTGGCACTCAAGATGAAGATGCCAAAGTGCACCGTATTACCTCTGAGGTGAGAAAGATGGAGCTTGCACATTGGCTGTAGGCCTACCACCTTTTGGTCCAGAAATAACCCAATAGGATAAAGAGAGATGATGGGAAGTGATTAAACCAATGTGGCGAGGATTGAGTAAAATGGAGAGGTTTCACTGCCCTGATATGTCACCATTTGGGAGAAATGCTTTAAAGTCAATAAAATTAAGCTGGTCTCTCATGGGTTTTTAAGAGTGCAATGGACTTTAAATGGTTCTTGTGAATGTAAAAGTTCCTTTCAACTATCCTGAACCTGTTAGTGTGCAGGAAAATGTCCTGTGACCTAAACTAAATTGACAGGTACTGCTCAAGGCAACCCCAGGTCCTCTTGTGTAGCAACTACTTGGCATGCAGACAAGGACATAGCTTGTCTCAGCTCTAGACATGGAAAAGGGAAAAGTCCTGAAAGTCACACATCTCTGCAAAACCCCATAAGAAGGTGTATGCAGTCTCAGCCCGAGCTCCAACCAGGTCCCAGCCCCAATGCATTTCACTCCATCCATGGAGCTTAGTCATGGGGAAAAAAGCTCCATGGGTGTTGGGGCACTGGCCTGGTTGGAGCCTAGGCTGAGGCTGTCAAACACCTTCTTACAGGATTTTGCCGAGTTGTGCAACTTCCGGTTCTTTTCCCTTTTCCACCAAAAAATGTCCTCTCAGTCTCCATTTTTATTCATTTAAATGAACACATTTTAAGTAATAGTGTATACACAAGGATCAAATACAAAGAAGTTAAGTTTTCACAACGGCAAAATTGGTAATTTCATTGCAAAATCAATTTCACCAAATTCACCAATCCCTAATTAGCATGTTAAAACAGAGGTACGTTTTTTAATTAAAATTAGCATACACACAAGCAAGCCTTAAATAAAGATCTTAGAATTTCCTATTCCTGTGTTCTATGTCTCCAGATCAGTGACTAAGGACATTTTGGGGTCAACACCTTGAAGAAAGGCAAAGAGTATTTTCAGAATAAGAGGTTAGCAGTGGACACTAACATATACAACGCACAAAAAATATCCATTAAAAGCAAAACAAACAAAAAAAAATTCAGTTGCCGACTAGACCAACTAACTGTTATTATGCTTCTGGACATAGTTACAGAAAGAAATCGCACTCAGAAATGACTGTTGATAACATCGCTACTCTTCATTTATACCAGTGTATGACAATACATTTCTTAGAAATCAATTCTGCTCTCAGTATATTGTGTTTATCACTGGATCTAAGACATTGTTTTAACAATATAGAAAAAATAAACTACCTTTGAAACATGATAAATTGGAAACACCTTAGTGGGTCATAAATTACATTCTATGGAGAGCCAGTGTCACAGACATTTCTCCCAATTATTAGGTGAGAATGCCCAATCCCCATTCTCTATCTACACTGAGAAGCATTATATTTAAGCCAATAGTTGTGATCTATTTATCTCAATCTATCTATCTATTAATATACACTGAGCAAAATTATAAACGCAACACTTTTGTGTTTGCCCCTATTTATCATGAGCTGAACTTAAAGATCTACTACTTTTTCTATGTACACAAAAGGCCTGTTTCTCTCAAATATTGTTCACAAATCTGTCTAAATCTGTGTTAGTGAGCACTTCTCCTTCTTTGAGATAGTCCATCCACCACACAGGTGTGGCATATCAAGATGCTGATTAGACAGCATGATTATTGCACAGGTGTGCCTTAGGCTGGTCACAATAAAAGGCCACTCTAAGGCTGGGTTCACACTGGAGCGATGCGGGAACGCCTCAAATCCGCAGCGTTTTCCCGCTTTGCATGCCTCCCGCCGGCAGTTCACACTGCCCTATGCGGACTGCTGGGAGTGTCAGTGAAACCTTAATGACACCCCCAGATCAGTTCGCATATCGCAGTGCGATCTGCAAACTCGGACAGGAATCGGATCGCATGGTGTGAACACCCATGCGATCCGATTCTGCTGCGGACCAAAAAAAGGGTCCCGTGTGAGTTTGCGGCGGGTGCGATGCGAATTCAGCCATACTATCTGTATGGCTGAACTCGCGTCGCACAGAGATCGGATGTGATTTGCACTGCAGTGCGGTGCGAATCACATCCGGTTCTCTCTGCCGCAGCGGTGTGAACCCAGCCTAAAATGTGCAGTTTTATCACACAGCACAATGCTACAGATGTCGCAATTGGGAGAAATGTCTGTGACACTGGCTCTCCATAGAATGTAATTTATGACCCACTAAGGTGTTTCCAATTTATCATGTTTCAAAGGTAGTTTATTTTTTCTATATTGTTAAAACAATGTCTTAGATCCAGATAGATATAGATATAGATCTCTAATGCTAACATCATATTACACCCCTTTGGGCAAGGTTTCTGCGCACTATCACAGGTATTGCAATTATCACCTAAACAGGAGTTACCACCTTACACGGTGGAAAAAATAGCATTACATCAAATGGCATGTTAATGACTTTGTGGGGGCTCCCTTGGCTTAGTGATAGCTTTTACCAAGAGGTTTGACTTGAAGCTGAAATACCTATGGGGAAAAAAAATATTTTTTTCACAATTAATTATTCAGTTGTGGCGTGCTGATAAAAAATGAATATGTGCGGTTGGATGATGTCACATTTAAGTCTCTGGTGTATGCTGTATTGCAGTTATGATGAATGTGTGATTAACGACATAGGGGTCTGTGCAAATAAACTTCAGGAAAGAAAAGAGTCTTCAAGGCACATAATAAACAGTCATAATCTAGTCATCATTTTCGGAGACTGTGAACAAATTAAAAGCAAATATCTTTTTATGGCAGTTATCAGTATAAAATGTTCAGTGTTCACTAAAGTGATATTTTAGTTATAGATGTGATTGGGCAGATTAGTCCTCTAATGCTTTTTAAAGCTCTTGGGTGTTCCAGGGGGGTCCTGATAGAGCTTCCTGTTGGGTTTCCACCCAACTTTGGATATTACCTCTCCTGCTACAAAATGAGTGTTCCCATTTCTCATATTTTCTTTAATATAATTTATAAGGACTCCAAAATTGAGGCTGACTTTAGTACTCAAACATTGATTTGCCTGGGCAGCGGTTCTAGAAGCTTGTTCATGTTTGCCATCCATGAATTGTAACCAGGGACCGCTTCTTCTTAATGCGTTTCACCTACCTGGCTTTGCCTAATTGTTTCTTCTTGAATCACCCCTATTCTTGCAATCAAGTCAGTTTTTTGAAATGCATTAAAGTGTTATTAAAGGCAGATTATTATTTGAGTTAAAAATAAGAAACATGTTATACTTCTCTGCTCTGTGCAGCTTGCTAGGGTGGCAACAGAACAGGCTTGCTCCTGAGTCGTTGCTCTGTGTGTCCATTTACACACAGAGTGTGGCTTAGCCCCGCCCCCACTCTCTCCTCATTAGCTCACTGGCAGTGATTGGCTGTAGCGGGTGCCAATGGCTCCCACTGATGCCTTAGCCAATGAGGAGGACGAGACCTGGGAGAGCCACTACTCTCGTGCCCATCACTGGAATAAGGGGGGCTGGGGGAGGAGCTACACACAGAAGTTTTTTTTTTTATCTTTATGCATAGAATGCATAAAGGTAAATACCATGAGCCTTTAGAACCACTTTCAGGAGGAGTGCTCCCAGGTGGGGACCAGGTTCATGTGCAGCTGTACTATTGGAAAGTGTGTAATTCTTTAAGTTATAATTTATTAAGGCAAGATTCACACCTTTGCATTTTGGAAACATGTAGTAGAGTTCAATGCATAGTAGCACACCAAGCGTGGTTTGGTGCAATTTTAAATGGGGCCCCAACACACTATTACCGTTTTTGGAAATGCAATTGCACCGCAGTGCACCACAATACACATGTTTTGTGTTGTGGTGTGCTGTGTTAAGCTAAAAAATGAGTCACATCCATTAACACATCAGATAACACAACATGAAGAACTGGGAACAAAAACAGAGATCTCTAGCCAGTCCTGATTGACCAATGGAGCCCAATGTCTTCCACACACATACAGTATATGCAAGTATGTCTCCGATAATTACACCCTATGTTTTCTGGTGATTTATTAAAGTGGTTGTAAACCCTTACAGACAACTTTGGGCTACAGGTAAACCTATACAGGCATACCCCACTTTTAAGTCCACAATGGGGTTTATTTACTAAAGCTGGAAAGTGCAAAATCAGGCTCACTTCAGCATAGAAACCAATCAGCGTCCAGGTTTTATTACCAAAGCTTAATTGAACTTTGCTCTTGCTAGAAACTTGCCAGACAATTTTGCTACAAATTGTAAAAGTGTGAACTAGAACTTGTGCTTCAAGTGCTCTGCAAGTGTACAACTTACCAGTGAAAATGTGCAGCAAGTTCACAAGACTTACAATTCAACACTGCTATAAATTTGTGGCACGTTATCCTTGCTATCTGGGGTGTGGTCAGTTTAGGACAAGGAAGAAAGAAGACGTGTAATTCTTTCATATAAGAATTACATGAAAATTAAAAACGTGAACACACACATAGAAAAAGAAAATAGGGTGACATACACTATAAGTGTTTTCATTGGTTACTTAACACTGAAGTGTAATACATATTTATATAGTTAATAAGTCAGGCAAAAACACATCTTCCTTTTTCCATAGTTTTCTACACAATCTAAAAATAACGCACTGTAGCAATCCTAATGCAGCGTGTGTGATCACCGTAGATAATCTAGAATTGAGTCTCTATATGCTGACTTCAATCCCTTTAAGCAATTTCCTGTCACAGAAAAGGCACAGTTTCTTGTGATTTTCAACAACAGACAAAGAGAAAAATCTACTGATATAGAAAAGATATAGACCCACGAATATTCATTATTAAATAGTCACATGGTTAAGGTCGCAAAAGAGATTCTTACTCTTTATAATTAAAAAGAAAATGCACCATAAATCTTGCAGGAGTGGAGTGGTTTGTGTAGACTTCCATACTGAGATGACACAACACTCGTGAGCTTAGAGAGTTATCTCCACTTGCAGTCATGATCTAGCATGCATTCTATCAGAAATAATGAAAAGGGTAGGAATAAATGGGGGGGGGGGGGGGGGAAAGCAAAGCTCCAAGTTTTAATCTGTCTCAAACCTATACCTTTCTAACTGAGTTAAGAATAGAAATAATTCATAGGTGAAGGTTATCTTAAATTAATGATCTGTAGATCCTGAGATATACGACAGCTACATTTATGTGCAATTCTCAGTGTTAATCTAAACCCCTGCTAGCTCACATGCCTCTCTATCGGTCCTTAATGTGTTTGATTGAGGCAACCATGAATGCCAACGTATACTGTTACATACTGAAGCAGAGCATGACCCCCTCCCTTCGGAAACTGGGCCGCAGGGCAGTATTCCAACATGATAATGACCCAAAACACACCTCCAAGATGACCCCTGCCTTTCTAAAGAAGCTGAGGGTAAAGGTGATGGACTTGACAACAATGCCAAGCATGTCTCCAGACCTAAACCCTAATGAGCATCTGTAGGGCATCCTCAAACGGAAGGTTGAGGAGCGCAAGGTCTCTAATCTCTACTGGCTCAGTGATGTCACCACGGAGGAGTGGAAGAGGACTCCAGTGGCCACCTGTGAAGCTCTGGTGACCTCCATGCCAAAGAGGGTTAAGGCAGTGCTGGAAAATAATGGTGGACACACAAATTATTGACACTTTGGGCCCAATTTGGACATTTTCACTTAGGGGTGTACTCGCTTTTTTTGCCAGTGGTTTAGACATTAATGGCTGTGTGTTGAGTTATTTTGAGGAGCCTGCAAATTTACACTGTTATACAAGCTGTACACTCACTACTTTACATTGTAGCAAAGAGTAATTTCTTCAGTGTTGTCACATGAAAAGGTATAATACAATATTTACAAAAATGTGAGGGGTGTACTCACTTTTGTGACATACTGTATGTAAACCACTGCGTTAATTTTCTGTGCTATATAAGCACCATAAATAAATAAATAAATGGTTTGCTCAACAGACATAATCTCAGCCATACAGAAATCTTTTTTTGCCGGTGGTTTAGACATTAATGGCTGTGTGTTGAGTTATTTTGAGGGGACAGCAAATTTACACTGTTATACAAGCTGTACACTCACACTTTACATTGTAGCAAAGTGTCATTTCTTCAGTGTTGTCACATGATAAGATAAATAAATAAATAAATACAATATTTACAAAAATGTACTCATATTTGTTGTATATATATATATATATATATATATAATATTATATATGGGTATATATATATATATATATATATATATATATATATATATATATATATATATATATATATATATATATATATATATATATATATATATAGATAGATAGATAGATAAATAGATATAACATTTTATTTTGTACTTTATTTGTATTTTGTTCATTATTTTTAGTTATTGATCAATAGGAAGTAGGGAGGTTGTAAAGCTGGTGTTGCAATTTAATTAAGAGTGTTCCAGAAACAGGGGCAGTTTGCAAGCTCTACTTTTTTTTATACATTTTACATCAATTAACACCTATAAATTAATATGTATATTAATGAATGTAGCAACTTCTTTGTATATGCAGCTATGTAACACTTATAAGATTTATCCTTGACCTTGGTGAGAAGCTCTTACATTTAAGGTCCACCACAGCAAAGCAACACAAGTTGTGCTCAGACATGTCCTTATATATTTATCTATTCCATTAGAGATACCGGCATACTTCTTTTTTTTTTTTTTTTTTAATTTTCCATTTTATGCAAGAGACAAAATATTGGAAGGAGAAAAAGAAATGCATGAAACACTATTCATCTCTACTGTTATTTGCTCCAAATAATACGATTATCACTTGAAAACAATTAGACATGATTCTATTTGACAGCACTGATTGTTTTAGTCTGTTAATTTGTGGATCACTGGGAAGCTCAGTAAATAATTGCTTCGTTTTATGGGCTCACAATGCAGCAGTCTTGTGTTTCATTATGTATACTAAGATCTGCTGGAGAATATTTTTTCTTCTTTTTTTTTTTTTTCAGTTTGGTACTTTTTCCCCTTTGGGGTATCTTGTTTCATTCCACAAAGAATACACAGAGCTGTGAGCTGGAATCCGAACATCTATAATGCATAGCTATTGTGCAGCCATTCTTTTTTTTCCAAAATCTGATACCACACTGCGATATCACAAAGACAACACTTAAACAGGCAAAAAAAAAAAAATCAGAGGTAAATGCTGGCACGGATTTTCTTTCTTTTCCCTTGTGCATTGGCATCCGGATTGTTTTTGATGTCTTCACACATTGGAAAAAAAAAAAAAAAGAGCTTTATCAGGTCA
The DNA here is from genome assembly GCF_037356315.1 of Lithobates pipiens. Lineage (NCBI taxonomy): Eukaryota > Metazoa > Chordata > Amphibia > Anura > Ranidae > Lithobates > Lithobates pipiens. The sequence goes on from NW_027507758.1 coordinate 36,916,195, forward strand.
GATAGACAAGGTTGTGTTTGTGTGTTGGGATGTCAAGAGATACACAACTGGCAAGGAAAAAAAAGCCTTCCATGTAAAGTACTTTGAGAAGTCTCAGAGGATTACACCCCATGGTTTCTGATGATTTATGAAAGATTTATTTCCTTATAATCCTTTTAAAAGCAAAATATGAACCTTTGATATGTAAAAACTAATTAGATCTGTTTTTAGGATTAACAGCATGGGGGACTTTGTTACATTATTATTTATTATGTTTATAATATTATCAAGGAGCATTGTATAGTGATTGTTTGAGCCTCCACTGTGGCTCATTTGTAAAAACCTAAACCCGAGAAAGAAATAGTGCGGTCCATTATTTATTTGTTTCACTTTCTAAAGTACAAAATGGAAAGAAGAAAAGTAGATTTTTCTGTGCACTGACATTGCCTCTGCATTGTCTAAAGAAGTGGTCTCCAAACTACGACCCATGGGCCAGATGTGGCCCTTTGCTTGCCTCTTTCCAGTCCTTGGGGGCACTATTCCTCCTACAGACATTCATCATTCCTTCCACTAACACCAACAATGGGGAACTATTCTTTCCATTGACACCAATGATGGGGCACCACCAATAAGAGGCACTATTCCTCTTATTGATGCAAGGCACTATACCTCCTACAGACATTCATCATTCCTTCCACTAACACCAATGATGGGGAACTATTCTTTCCATTGACACCAATGATGGGGCACCATCCAACCCATTGACACAAGCAATGGGGCGCTATCAGTGGCGGCTCGTCCATACAGGGCACCACCCCCCTAATCTGTGTGTCTGGCTCCTAATATACTTGCAGGGTGCCGGACGCATGGATTCCAATTTATTTGAAGCACCTGATTAGAGCCTAAGGCTCAAATGTGCTTAAAAAAAGCATGGGCTCAGGGTGCAGAGCATTGCGCTCAGAGCCCACCCAGTTGTGTGACAATAGCGAATTAATATTTGCTAGTGTCTTCCTGATTCTCCTCCTGGCCAATCAGAAAGCAGTTCCTGTGACTCAATTGGGCAGGGACTCTTAGAACTCCCTGGCCAGTTATGTCTCAGGAAACACTTCCTGCTCGCCCGGGAGGAGAATCAATGGCCCAGGTCCTCATTCCCCCTGACTCCTAAAGTAATGACCTGATCGCCGCCATCCTGTCCATCTCTTGTGGGTGGTGGGGGGTTCAATTGTCACATTCACATCCATCTCCAGGGGGTGGTGTGTGCAATCACCGCATTTCTGGACGCATTCCCGGGCCATACCAGTGGGGGAGGGTGGTGTTAGTTTGCGCCCCCCCAATATTTTGAACACCAGCTGCCTTTGGGCACTATTCCTCCCACTGACACCAACAATCTCTGGGGACTCCTGATTGGCTAGTGGCAGCAGTGGGATCCTTTGGCTGTCAATCACAGCCAGTGAGCCAATCAGTAGATGGAGGGGGCAGGGCCCAACCGTGGCTTTGTGTCTGAATGGACACACAGAGCAGCGGCTCAGCTTGGGTGCCCCAATAGCAAGCTACTTGCTGTGGTGTCACCCGACAGGAGAGAGGAGCCAGGAGTGGGACCTGAGAAGTGGAGGATCGGTGCCACTCTGTTCAAAACCATTACACAGAGCAGGTAAGTATAACATGTTTGTTATTTTAATGGAAAAATAAAATAAAGCATTACAATTAATTTAACTGCTTGCCGACCAGCTGCCGTCGTTATACTGCAGCAGGTTGGTATGGTCCCGCAAACCGTTGTAGCTGTAAGTTGGCCCCTTTAAGCGGGATAGCAGGTGCACGGGCACTTGGTTGGGTGCCAATGCATGTGGCTGAGAGCCAGAACTGGGACAAGAGCCAGAACTGGGACGTGTGTTTGTAAGCACACAAATCCCTGTTCTGTGAGAGGAGAGACAGATCATGAGTTCCTACTAGCTAGGAACAATGATCTGTCATTTCCTCCAGTGTTAGAACACACCTGGGGAACACAGTTAACCCTTGCTCCCTAGTGTTAACCCCTTCCATACCAGCGACATTAACACAATAATCAGTGCATTTTTATAGCACTGATCGCTGTATAATTGTCAATGGTCCCAAAAATTTGTCAAAAGTGTCCGATCTGTTTGCCATAATGTCGCAGTCCTAATAAAAATTGCTGATCACCGCCATTACTAGTAAAACTAGTAAAAAAAAAAAATAATAATAATAAAAATGGCATAAATATATCCCCTATATTGTAGATGTTATAACTTTTGTGCAAACCAATCAATATACGCTTATTGTGATTTTTATTACCAAAAATATGTAGAAGAATACATATCGGCCTAAACTGAGGAAAAAATTAGCTTTTTAAAAAAAAAAATGGCTTTTTTTTTTTTTCATTTAAAGCGCAAAAAATAAAAAACACAGAGATGATCAAATACCACCAAAAACAAAGCTCTATTTGTGGGAAAAAAAGGAACGTAAATTTTGTTTGGGTACAGCATTGCACGACCGCGCAATTGTCAGTTAAAGCGGCACAGTAGCGTATCGCAAAGAAATGGCCTGGTCATTGAGCAGCCAAATCTTCCGGGTTTGAAGTGGTTAATAGGGTTTTAACACTCTACTATGTGGTTAAGATTGTTGCGTCTTACTGTGTCGTGCTACTTCTTCAATATAGGTACGTTGATTTAGCGTGCATAATAAATAGTGTTCTGTATATAAAGAGTGAAGAAATGGAGGGGCATGGCTATTATCTGATGTACAGTGTGTGCATGTCATACCGGAGATAGATGAGGCCGGCTCAGGAACAGCTATGTTTAATGCTGTCACTTATTCCTCTTGGCCCAATTTATCATGGCTGAGTCTACAGAACAATGCGCGTTTCCTGTGTGACAAAATTGCTACATCCCCATCTACTTGGAATTCATCTTTCTCATTGAGGAAAAAAAATAAAAAATCAATAGGTATCATTCACTTAAACTCGGAAAATAAATAGTGATGAAGTCTGCAGTATTCATTTTTCAGACGCCGGTAGTGTCTTTGTTTATAAGCCTTTCCCGCGTAAACTTCTTGTTGTTAAAATGGACCTACACGGAAATGTTACCAGGCCTGCCATAGGTGTGCGCAGCGTATTGCATTAGAGTGTGCACCCCCAAAGCTCAAACATGTGTGGGCGCCTGTGTGTGTATATAGTATATTTTTAAATGCATTCAAATATGGATTGTGTTTAACTGGTTCAGCCCCCGAAGAATTTACCCCCTTCCTTACCAGAGCACTTTTTGCGATTCGGCGCTGCGTGGCTTTAACTGACAAATGCATGGTCATGCGACAGGGCACCCAAACAAAATTGATGTCCTTTTTTTGCACAAATAGAGCTTTCTTTTGATGGTATTTGATCACCTCTGTGGTTTATATTTTTTGCGCTATAAACCAAAAAAGAGCATACATTTTGAAAAAAACACAATATTTTTTACTTTTTTCTATAATAAATATCCCCCCAAAATATAAAAAAAACATAATTTTGGTAAACAAAAATCACAATAAGCGCATATTGATTGCTTTGCGCAAAAGTTATAGTGTCTGCAAAATAGGGGATAGTATTATAGCATTTTTTTTTTCTAGTAATAGTGGCGATCTGCGATTTCTATCAGGACTGCGACATTATGGCAGACACGTTGGACAATTTTGACAAATTTTTGGGGCCGTTGACATTAATACAGCGATCAGTGCTATAAAAATGCATTGATTACTGTAAAAATGTCACTGGCAGTGTAGGGGTTAACACTAGGGGGCGATCAAGGGGTTAATTGTGTTCCCTAGTGTGTGTTGTAACTGAAGGGGGGAGGGGACTGACTAGGGAAGATGACAGATCGCTGTTCATACTTTGTGTGAACAGACAATCTGTCACTTCTCCCCCCTGAGAACCGGGATCTCTTGTGTTTACGTTAAAGAACGGTATTGGGGTGATGCTTGCAGCTGCATGCATCACCCCGGTAAAACCCCTTCAAGCAATACCTGTAATATCTGGTACTATAGTTCAAAAAAAGTGAATATCGGTAATTGGCCTCACTGATTATCGGTCAATCCCTACTTTGTATCATCAGCAATTTCATTTGTTTAATGAATACATTAAACAAAATTGGTCCCGCAATTGGGGCAGATTGGTAAGCTGCAATATATTAAATTTTGGGTTTTGGGTTTAATACCGTTTTCAGTTCAAGGATTTCTAGAGCCGGTATTTAAAACAAAGCTATAGCAATGCTCATGTATCAAACTGTCTTAAAAAAAATAAATGACTTGATAACGGTAGTGTACGAAATAAATTGAATTTGGAGGATTCTTTATCTACGCAGACAATTTTCATAATCTGCATAAGCAAATTCTCTAGAGTTCGATTCTTTGTTGTCATTAAGAGTAAACGCTCAACAAACACCATTTCTATTAACTTTTGTGCATGTTGTCAAGAAGCGTTCAAAGCAAATCCTTTAACAGTTTATAAATGTCGTTAAAGCCAAGGCCTATGTGATAAATGAGGCTTATTTGTAGTAACACAATTGTGTGGGTTCATTTACAAGAGGACATTTTTTATTGTGTGAATGGCCACACGATGAGCTTCTGCGCTATGTCAACAAAACAACCGCTCTGCCTATTGCCACTTGGATCCCGGAGGACTCTGGGTGTTAATAAGGTCTTGTTAAATTTGTTTGTACTGATTTGTGGATGCACAGTATATTCTTATATGTGCGGCCAACCGTCCCAAAGGACCTCCGTACTTGAATGAGCAAGATCTACGTTTTGTTAAGGTTTAATTCAAACTTAAAATTAGAAACAGCAATTTTCCAATAATACATTTTAGGTCCCGGGTTACATCATTAGCACCTTCACACCTTCGGTGACTGTAGATGCCGTTGGAGGCTACATTTCTTCATTAGTGTCTTCACACTTCGGGGGGGGCCTACAGTCTGGGCCTGTACTATACGGTTGTAGGGCAGGGATAGTGCAGCAAAGTGCCGACCTCAGCAGCCACATGACTGTTATCAGAAGACGATGTGAATGCAAAAATAAACTTAATGATGGGTTTTCCACTTTACTTTTCAACTCCTATTGTTCTACCAAACAGGAAAACTGTTGTTAGTTACTAAGTTCTAAACACAGAAGAACAGATGTCTCATTAAAGCGTACCTTCAGTAATTTTTCAATCTTTCCATCTATTAAATCTGCTGCCCTTGTTGTTTTAACTTTGGAAAGTAAAAAAAAATTTTTTTTCTGCCAGTAAATACCTGATACAGACCAATTTTGGCAGTTCAACAGGAATTTTGATTTATATACAGACAAAAAAAAACAAAAAAAACAGGCTGGTTGTGCTGAAGATGATTGACAGAATAACCAGTAGAACCAACCTGCCCATAGATGGCCAACATTTGGCCAGTTCCCTCCTGAACCATATGAATTTCGATCCATCTATGGCTGGCCTTAGATGTGCGTTGCTCCTCTGATATGCAATCCGCATTCCGATCGCTTTGGGCTTCATTCACACTTGCGGCTGTGTAGCCACATATCAGAATATGAAATGTTGGGGTAACAAACACTTTATTAAGTTCCCACAAAATAGAAAATCCTTAGGATAGTATCGTTATTTCCACAACCAAATGATAAATGGGACTTGGCTAACAGTCATATACTTCGGTTATAAACTCTCCATTTCAGGGAAGATGCTAATGCGTCTCCGTCTTCAGGGAAGACGCTAATGCGTTTCGGCCATTGTGGTTATATAGCTATGAGCCAGGCAACATCAGCCAAAATGCGTTAGCATCTTTACTATACCCTGAATGTGAACTGAAGAACAAAAAAAGAAGTCTAGAAGATCAGTGACTGCTGACTTCATTTTATCGTTTGGATGATTGTTTGGTCTACAGGAGCCTGAGTTAGCACCGGTGTCACTGGCTGATTGAATAAGGGTGGTGGAGGCTGAGCGTTCTCATTTTCTGACCATTATCTCCACAACCCCTTGGAAATAACAATTACCCTTCAATGTAGGGGTTCTAAGACATTTCAGTTTTTCTAGAAATACCCTTTATATAGTGATCACTCATACGCTTTTTTTTTTACATATAAAATATCCCAGTCATGAAAGGATTCATGCACAGTTTAAACACTTAAGCCATGAAAAGCAAACCCTTGTATCTCAAGATGCTTTTTTTTGTCAACATTCATACAACCCATCATTGTAAATAAAACAGACTTGAAGCATTTCAGCTCATGCTATATTGGATATTGCTCTTGCATGCTGGGTTAATCCAGATGTACGTATTAGAGACATGTTGTTCTTGGCAGCCATTGTTTTATTTATTAAAAAAAATATGACATTACACAGGAACAATAGATGAGTTACAAGTGCTCGATATCAGTTATTATTTTCTGCCAGTGTATTGCAGAACCCTGGTGGGCAGTAATATTGATAGAATAGACGATCTTAGTAAGAGAACAATCATTCATTTAGACACTTACATGCCATAGATGAAGACTCTACTATTAGAAACTCTGATGAAAAATAATAATGGATTTCTAGAATACCTAAAAAAAATTATAAATGACTAGATCTGAGAATAAAAATGAAAAATAACCGGAGATAATGTTATCCATTAAAAAAATTCCAGGTATGTGTATTTCTGCATAGCTACATTGGTCCATTCCAATCTTAGTATGTATGTGCCATGCCTGTGAGATCCCTGTGGAAGTTGGAAATCAGTGTAATAAGTAAAGCTACCATAATGATCACTGCTAGCTTCCACGTCCCATGCCGAGTGGCGTCCCTACTCCTTAGTGAACACAGGAGATTGTGTGATTGACATGGTGACCATTTCGGAGAACACTGCATTTTCCCAATAAATGCTATGCATTCACTAATTAGACAAGATGGCAAGCGTGATGACATCTGCACAACTCTCCACTGTGTCCAATCATAGAATACTTTGCAATTATTGAGGATGCAAAGCATTCTTTCACAGTATTAGGCCCCAGTAATCTCCACTAGCTTCCAGGTCCCATGTCGAGTGGATGCCCTACTCATTAGTGAACAAGAGATTCTTAGCTTAACATGGGAACCAGTCAGAGAACACTTTGTATTTTCCCAATAAATGCTATGCATTCATTAATTGGCCAAGATGGCACGCGTGATGTCATCTCTACAACTCTCCACTGTGTCCAATCATAGAATGCTTTGCATTCATTGATGATGCAAAGCATTCTTTCACAGTATTAGGCTCCGGTAATCTCCACTAGCTTCCTGGTCCTATGCCGAGTGGCTGTCCTTCTGCTTAACCACTTGACTACAATACGTATATGTACGTTGCGGGTTTGAAGTAGTTTACTGGGATTATGGCTGAAGATATCAGACACAATCCTAGTATAGGTAATTACAGCTGGTGGCTGGCTTTCTCAGGAAAACATCCTGAGTGGTTCATGAGCCACTGGAACGCTTTCAGAAGCGGCAAGAGGGGAAGCCGCCGCCCACCCCCCTCATCGTTCATCAATGTTTCTCAGGCTTACTGTTTCCGCCAGCTCATCTGAGAAGTTACCCAACAGTGTGGCTGGCTAGTCCCAGAGGTGATCAAAGAGTAGATCCTCTTTGCTCACCTGTATGGCCTTGGAGGACCCATATCTCTCCATCCTTATTTTTATTGCAAGGGATGTTTACATTCCTTGTAATAGGAATAAAAGTGATAAAAAAGTAAATAAAATAAAAGGACAGTGTAAAAAAAAAAAAGTGAAATAAATAAGAAAAAAAAAATGAGCGCCCCCATCTCTCCGTGCTCGCATGCAGAAGTGAGCTTATACCTAAGTCGTGCACACATACAGTATGTAAACGGTATTGGCACCACACATGTGAGGTATTACCATGATTGTTAGAGTGAGAGCAATAATTCTAGTGCTAGACCTCCTCTGTAACTCTAAATGGGTAACCTGTAATGGAGTTTAAAACATTGCCTATAGAGATTTTTAAGTACCATAGTTTGCACATTCTACTGGAGAGCTTGAGCTTGTGAAAAAGAACAGACTTGTTGGCTGGATCACCTGAAAAAAAAAGAAGAAAGAAAGCCTAAAAACTAAACAAACTAATGCAGCCATCACATCTAAGAATTGCATAAGCTGCCAAATAATAAATGTTTGCTTTTGGGTTAAATACTGCTTTAACCCCAAATCATACATTTAATCCAATTAACGCACTCTTGATTGATTTCCAAGATAATCAGCTGTGGCATTATTTTGTTGCTCGCTTCTGACCGATCTTACGCATATGTGTGTGTGTTGGAAGAATCAATTATAATGCAGATTGATTCAATAATAGTTTTTGTTAGATCACATACATTTATAATTGATTGTGTTTTTAGTTATTTCCAGTTAATATGTTATATGTTGCAATGTTCCATATTTTAGTTGACGATGAATCCCTTGTCTGTATTAATTCATAACTAATTCGCCAAGAAATCGCTATGTGCATGGCCACCTATACAGAATCTTGCAACTCGCATTATTCAACACATAATCCTGTCCTGCACTTGAGGATTTTAGATCCAACCCTTAATCGCATACATTAGCCCCCTTTTCCATCAGCGATATAGTAATAACGAATAAATAGAAAATACGGGTGAATCCAGACAGGCATACATGTCTAGGTTCTCATGCTTTTAATAAATTATTTTCAACATGCCTTGTAATGTTTGTTTTCTTTGATACCAAAATGATTGAAAAAGTCAGATTAGGGCATCAGCCATTGGTCATAGGCATTGTACAGTAAATCTCTATAATACCTTCTCATTTCTCATGCTTTATCTCATTAAAAATGCTACAAGTACAGAAAAATACCTGTTGACCTGCCAGAAGTCTATCAAGCTCCTTGACTACAAACTCTTTGATGGCTTGATGGATATAGAGCCAGCAAAATCAGAGGGTCAAAAGTCTTGTATCAGTTGCACCTTGGAAACAATTACACAATTGACATGTTTCAATAGGCAACTTAAGTTGAAGCATGTTAATTAAATTGTTCATATATACTGTCTAACATCATAGTAGCCAGTTTTCAATGCCCACCCATCTGTGTTTATAAACATTTCTCTAAAGCCTAGTACACATGGGCCAAATTTCGGACGAAACCGGCCGGTTCAATAGAAACCGGCCAACATTGTCGAAGGGTCAAGACCAAAATGGTGTGCCAACTGACTCTCAATCAGCACAATCGCTGGGAGCACTGACCGGAGAGTTCTGAGGGGGGGGGGGGTGCCAGCAGTACATAGAGAAGGGCGGATAGGCTGCATTTACACTGTGTGAGAGCTGATTGGAGGAAAGTGACACACACCCCCTCCACATGGCTAGAGGAATGAAGGAACATGCAGAGCTGTATTCCGAAAAGACAAGCTCAATGCTCATCTCTCTCTAAGCACCATCCTCGACACAAATTTTTAGCTCATGTTATCTCATCTGTCAGAGAACTTGTCAGAAGTGACTTTACTGATAACAGAGGAACAGAGCACCAGAGAGAAAGGACGCTTAGAGCTTTGAAGAGAGACAAGTAAACACTACAGATATATGTGATTAGGTCAAATTCCATGAGTGGGGTTTACAACCACTTTAACTAATATTTATACATACACATACTAGGGTCAATTTTAGGCAGGAGCCAATTCACCTACCAGCAGGTCTTTGGAATGAGGGAGAAAACCCATGCAAGCACAAGGAGCGCATGCAAACCCCATGCAGGTAGTGCCGTGGTTGGGCTTCGAACAGATGACCCCATTGCTGCCAGGCAGAGATGCTATCCAGTACAGTGCTGCCTAGTGGGTCAATTCTGCAAAAGTGTGAGTTAGGGACCTTCAGGGAAGAGAGTGATGTGAATATACAATATGCTGGTTAAATTGCCAGTTCTATATATATATATATATATATATATATATCTATATCTATCTATCTATCTATATCTATCTATCTATCTATCTATCTATATATATATATATATATATATATATATATATATATATATACACACCTGTAATTAATGATAATGATCCAGGTGGCAAAATTGTATTTGCATGCATTCCAAGGCCTGCACACCTGCAGTTCCAATTAGCACTCTTGTGGAATGACTTTTCATTTATTGTATAAAATGAATTAGAGTGTGAGAACACCTTAAGCTGGGTGGTAACAATGATAACTCGGGTGGGAACAATGCCAGAAACGTAGGCAAGTGGATCTCATCACTGAAGACCCAAAAGATATGAAAAGCCAGCATCTCAATCAGTGCATTTTAATCACTAATTAGAACAATCATTTTGACTCTTATTTCTTTCTTCTTTCTAAGTACATTTTGCATAGATTATGGAATATTTTCAGAGCAGTTTGTCATTCTAATGTTGCTTGCCTCATAATTGTTATGAGTTCCTTTTTATGGGTCATATGAGGAATTTTGCAGAGCAAAGTTTGTACTAATTCTCAAATACTGTCTGTGGTCTTTTTTTATTTTATTTGCTCTAACATCCACATTTTCAGGGTGTTGGGGGTGTACCCCCTCTTCAAGGTCCAGGCATTATGGAATCACCTCACACATGATGGAAGATACTACCTCACTTCTTTTTATAGTCTGATATGTAATAGCAGATTGTTATGCCTACAATTATATCACTTTACAGCTATTATGGCAAGTCTAGTCTATGGCAAGTCTTTCAGAGCTTGTGACTAAAGTCAGGAACGTTATTTCTTGTTAATAATGAACTCACACTTATCTCAGTGTTACTTTTCACAATGTGTAATCATTTTGGATGGCAAAAACATATTTTTTTTTATGTAGGAAATTGGATTCGCCATAGAAAGGTGTCAATGGAAGCAGCAGCGGGGCTTGGGAGCAAGCATGCATGAGTGACCCAGGGGAAGCGGCTTCCCATGGGGGCACTGGACAGACAGGAGGAGCCAGGAGCTCAGGTGGGGAGGGGGGTGCAAAAAGAGGGGTTTGGGATGCTTTGTGCAATGGAATTGCACAGAGCAGCTAAGTATAGAGATGTTTGTTATTTATTTATTTTTCTCCTTTACAATCACCACATAAGTCTTTAAAATTCCACATATAGGTAGAGTAACTCTTCCTATATAGTAACTCTTCTTCTTTTTTATTGCAGGTAAATAATGGATTGCAAGTAGAAGCAATTTGCCATTATTGAGTTTTTGATGGAGAAAGAGCGTAGGCTGTACAACATCCACAGAAGGCTACAGAATGTTTATGGAGTTGATACCATTGACAAAAGCAATGTGCACAGATGGATAAAGAAGTTTAAATTGTGTCATCTCTATAAACATTCTGTAGCCTTCTGTCGGATGCTGGACAGCCTACACCACTTCTTCATCAATAACTCAATGACAGCACATTGCTTCTTCTTGGAATCTATTATTTACCTGCAATGAAAAAGAAGAAGAAGAGCTACTATAGACGAAGAGTTACTCTACCAACATGTGAAATTCGATGATCTATATGAGTTGATAAAAAAAAAACTATGCCTACATTTGCATTACTTTTGGTAAGACACTGATATTTCAGTCAGCCAATACATGGTTTTACCCTAACCCAAACCTCTAGCTTTGTTGATGGCTAGCACAGTACAACACGCTGCTAGTGGCCTACAGTGAATACAATTGAATTTGAAGCACCTCTATGCACAGTGGTATTCTCAAAATTCTTCCTTTTTCACAGTGTTATATATAGGAATAAAAGCAGTATGCATTGCAGTCCAGGAGATATTTTTCTTTGCTGGACACTTGAGCAGATACATTTCCTGGGGAGTTAAATTGCTTGTTGTTCAATGGCAGGTAGACTAGAACAGCAACACAAAACATATCTTGATAATCCAGAGAGCTTAATGCCTCTTTCACACTGTATCTTATATCATATTATTTTTATCTCTTTTTCCCCAAGCGCAGACATGATTGAAATTTTAATGAAGAAATAAAAAAGATATTGAGAAATCCACCAGGGAGCAGGCAAAGGAAGAAAAATGTTGGCAAAGTACGAGTAATTCTAAGGAATCTGCCACAAATCACTTTATCAGAGGGAAAGATCTGAGATGGGCATTGGAAATAGTTTAAAGGCTTCTAGAAAGAAAGGAGTACATGAGATAATGAGCAAATGTGATCTTTCTGAGCACAACAGGACCATATTAAGGTTATTAGAATAAGTAAGCAGGTTGACTTATTCTGAACATACCCAAACTGATGTTTTATAAAAGAAACAACAAGGGCAGTCAAGTCAAGGGCATACGATTAGCCACTCCAGATCATATAACTGCTATGGAGTTTATCAGTTTGAGAACCATTACACTGTCTACTTGGATCACCATTTTGATATCAGAATAATTTTCAACAACAGAAATCTATATTTTGCTCATGTTCCTGTATTAGATGGTTACACAAAAATATATATTACAGTGTTGGTTATTGTTTGAGAAAAGTAGAGGTCTCAACAGTGAGGTTACATTTAATATGAGCTTGTGGCTAGATTATAGACATTCAAGTATTTATCCATTCTTAACATGTCGTAAATGAGCTCACTGACCTCTGTACCTGAAGGAAATGTAGAGTAATTCATCCACAAATGTCACAACAGAAACACTAAAATTGTTCTATTAGTGGCTCAACTCACCATGCTCCCCCCTTCCCAGCAGGGACTTGGCAGACCAACTCATCATGGCACCTCAATGCACCCTGTTCCCCCTTCCCCTACATCTCTAATGTAAACACAGAGCAGGTACACAATGAGTGGGGAGAAGGTGGAGCTGAGCTAAAGTGAGAATGACCTTAACAATTCCTCACGTGGAGTTCAAAGCCCACAATATGGCCAACTTTCTGGCTTTAGGTGCCGGCTGATGGAGCTTGTCAATGCTCCCCACATGGAATAAATGCATTAACTGGCTGTATTCCAACGATATCAGCCTTCGCAACGCTTTATTTTTCTAGTAGAAGATCACAGAAGGGTTCATCCAGACCAAGCCTCACTCTGAAATGTTTCACCCAAAGGAAAGTTCTTAATCATAGAGATCTCAATTATTAAAGTAGAACTTTTTTTTACAATTTTGGATAGAGCAAGGCAGGGTTATAACCGCTCCCAGATATATATTTTTTTGCTATCTGTGTCCCATTTTGGAGATTTCCCTTCACTTCCTGTCACATAGCCAAACAGGAAGTTAGAGGAAATCCCTGCAAGTTAAAGGAAAACCTTGGGGACCCCAGGTCGCCAAAACTAGTGTCCCAATTGGAAGACCCCCCCCCCCATATTACTTTTCTGGGAACAACCCACAACATGGGATTTTCTTTTACTTTCGCTTTAAATGATAATGTACACAGAACAAATAGAGAAGGCGAATCTCCCTAACAGGGGCACAGACAGCAACAAAAACTGACAGATGTTCTAATCTCTCTCCACTTCATCCAAAACTATAAAAAAAAAAAACATTTTTGCCTTTAGTTATATTTTAAACATTTTTTTGGGGTGAAACATACCAGAGTGAGGATTTTCTACTTTTGTTCCAGAAACAATAAAGCTTTGTGAAGGCTAATGTCATTGCTGTGAACCTTAAGGATGAATTGTTTCACAGTGCCCACAGCTACAGAAGTTGGTGAGGACCTGTTTTAAAGCTGGTTGTAAATAATATGTTAATAGTTGAATATCAAAAGCTTGCCTATATGTTCACTTTACAAAGTGAACTGGACTGCGCAGCAGTCGGTTATAAACTTTTTATCTAGTTCTAATGTTCCAAAAATGGGCCTAAATCATGTTGCTGTTTATGAGACAACATAGACTACTTCTTACAGCAGAAAAGAAGCAAGGCCGAAAAATAACTGTTGAAATTACACCCATGGCAATACAAATCAATACACAAACAAATGCACACGATGACGTAAGGCTTTCCATTCTACTATTCCAAAAACGTCAAGCTCAGTAGCTCGGAAAAGCACTTTATCTAAACAAAAAACATGACCATGTTTTCGGTAATCCAGGCAGTATTGAATATGATTTTGAGACATTTTGTGTTAGCTTTTACAGTTAAGCACATCACAGATAAGCCCGAAAACATTATAAACAAAAAAAGTGCCATGAAAGAGATCAAGGAAATCATTTAAAAGAGAATTGTATTATAAAGGTACTATGGTGGTCTTCTCTCTTTAACTCTGAGATAAAGTATTTTCTTCTTTTACTTACATCGTAGATAAATGTTTTACTTAATACTTTAATGAGATTCAAACAAATATTAGCTTTATTAGTCATGTATATAATTCACTGAATTGTTACATTGGATTTTAATAATTAAAAAAATATATTAGTACCTTCAGCTAGGTAAAAGCAGAACGATTAAATCCCAAATTAAATTTTTAAAGACTGTGTTCATTTTACTTTCTATATTAAGATTGTACAATAAATTGAAGTTTAAATGAGTATCGACTTCCAGTAACTTCTCTGTTCACCAAAGAGTAATGGAGATTGCATGATACAGATTAAGGGTTAACATTTGACAATCAGGTTTGAAGGATTGCCCTGCGAGAACAGCAACCATCAGATACAGGAAAATTTTGGCCAACTTTTACTTTTTTTTTCTGCTGATAGTGCAAAGATAAGCCATTGCACCATACTACCTGCTGAGAGATAGCCTAGTATGAACAGAACCGTGTATCTATTTCAGCACACTAGAAGCAGAACTTGACAGAATGTTATATCTTGATACAGTGCATGCTCACATGATGCTTGGGCTTATGGGGTAAAAAATGAGGGTGAGCTTATACTGTAATAGAAACAGGAGATTCTTTGCTTGTAACAGTAACTGGGCCTTAAAAGAGAATCATGGGAATTGAAAAAAACAAACATTTATACTCGCCTAGATGGACAGAGCATCGATCTGATGCTGCATCTGTCCCTATCAAAGACCGCTGATGGCTCAGCTTTCTCTAGTGAGTAGAGAGCCAGTGATTTTCAGTCTCCCGGCGGCTCCCTGAGAGGCTGAGCTAGCTGCCGGGCTAGGAATTTGGGTGGATCCCGACATTAAAGTCAGCATCAATCCAAAGCCTGGACCGGCTAAATGATGTCAGCCAACAGCAAATTTTAGCCCACTCTTGGCTAAAAATGGGACACAGTACGAAGTGTGCTCCTGTGACCCACAGAAGACGTAAGGCCAACAGACCTACTATTACTTTAAAGGAGTTGATTTATTAAAGGTGACTGTTCACCTTGCAATGGACTCCTCTCAAAATGTAGCGTTTATGGTTGTGGCCAAAAAGCTACATTTTGGTCTTATCACTCCAAATGACTTTGTACCAGAAAGTTTGAGGCTTGTCTCTGTGCTGTTGGCATGTTGTAAGCGGGATATTTTGTGGCATTTATGTAGTAATGGCTTTCTTATGGCGACTCGACCATGCAGCCCATTTTTCTTCAAGTGTCTCCTTATTATGCATCTTGAAACAACCACACCACGGTTTTCAGCGAGTTCTGTATTTCACCTGAAGTTATTTGTGGGGTTTTCTTTGCATCTCAAAGGCAGTTGTGCCTGAAATTTTAGTTGGTCTACCTGACCATCGTTTGGTTTCAACAGAACCTCTCATTTTCCACTTCTTGATTAGAGTTTCCACACTGCTTATTGGCATTCTCAATTCCTTGGATATCTTTTTATATGCCTTTCCTGCTGTATACAATTCAACTACCTTTTCCCACAGATCCTTTTGACAATTCTTTTGCTTTCCCCATGACTCAGAATCCAGAAACATCTGTGCAGCACTGGATGAAAGATGCAAGGGTCTGACAGGAGTCCAGAAACTCATTGACCTTTTATACACTCACACTAATTATAAGCAAACAGATAACAGGTGAGGATGGTTACCTTTAATAGCCATTCAAACCCCTTTGTGCATGTTATCAGGCCAAAACCACCAGGGTATGTAAACTTTTATCAGGGTCATAATGGTAGTTTCTGCTGTTATTATGATTTAAAAAGAGTAAGCACAGTTGATTGGTAATACATGGCTTCAGCCAAACACTAACCACGAGTAAAAGAAATGATTTTGTGTTATCATTCATATTCTCTGAAAAATGGCCAAGAAATCATAAATTCTGCCAGGGTATGTAAACTTATGAGCACAACTGTAGTTATACAGACCATAAAATTGAATAAAATACAAAAAGACCACTATATCTTGTTGTATTTTCTATAATATTAAACACATTAAATAATCTGCCCATTATGAGATAGAGGGGAGTTCACTCATGATGGCCGCAGCTGGCATACCGACTTGGGAACCCAAGTGGAGCCATTTCATCAATAAGGTCTCTAAGATATGAAAAATAAAACCTCTGAGGCAGTTTAAAAGTAAACCCCAGGCACAAAAGTAAACCCCAGGCGCAAAGGAAATCGATCCACTTCATGGGCACCCAATATTTCCTTAAAACCAGCAATGACCTTGTATATGTAGTAGAGACATCATTACTGTGCTGCATATAGCCCAAGAGGTCCACCCACTACAGCCTACCTGCAGAAAAACAACAGTAAGGGGCGGAGACAAGACCACTCACCCTGCACAAGGAGAGAGAGTGCAGCAGTGAGCAGTCTTTATTATAAGAAGCTGCTGCACAGGGGTAACATTTTGCACTGGATTGATGCACAGATCTGGAAGAAATGCACAAAGCACACTCATACTTTGTACACATGACCGGTTTTCGGAATAAACTCTGAAGGTTTTTCTACTGGAGTTCCGATGGAATTCCGCTGAAACTGTCTTGCATACATACGATCTCACCAAACTCCGACCGTCAAGAACGTGGTGACGTACAACACATACAACGGGACTAGAAAACAGAAGTTCAATAGCCAGTAGCCAATAGCTTCCGTCTCGTACTTGCTTCAGAGCATGCATTGCTTTTGGTCCGTCAAAACAGCATACAGACGACCGGTTTTCCTGATAGGAATTGGTTCAGTCGGAAACATTCAGAACTCGTTCTATTTCTAGGTCCGTCAGAATTTTTGATGTAAAAAGTCATATGGGGCATACACACAATTGGAATATATGATAAAAAGCTCCCATCAGACTTTTTCTGTCGGACATTCCGCTTGTGTGTACGTGGCATGAGATTCAAATATGATTACACATGACTCTTTTATTTGCTTTTCTGGAGTTCAGACTTAAAGTGGTTGTAAACCCTTGCAACACACTTTTTGCTACAGGTAAGCCTATAATAAGACTTACCTGTAGCTACCCTGGATATCTCCTAAACCTTAACAGTTTAGGAGATATCCCTTGTATTTGCATGTGCCAACTTCATTGGCACATGCGCACTGAAGCAAACTGAAGCAACGGGACGTACGTGCCATTGCTTCAGTGAGTGTGCCGTTACCAGCGGCTCCCGTGCGCATGCACGGGAGTGATGTCATCGCGGCTCCAACCAATCACAGTGCCGGAGCTCGCAATACCCGGAAGTAACTCTGGGAGCATTGTTGGCTGCCGGAGTGGTGTACGAGGATGGGTGCAGGGGCTTTGATCTCAGGTAATTAATTCATAATAAGCTAGTATGCTATGCGTACTAGCTCATTATGCCCTTGTCTTACAGGTTTTTTCTATTTTATTTTGTCCTACAAAATGTTTATTTTGTTTACAAAGCACTTTAAATCTACAACGTGTACAAAATAAATAAAATAAAAGTGCTGAGCCTTTAAGGAGATTCTGGTTCCTATGCAACTCCAGTACTGTCTTTTCTGTCATTGTTTTCAGCTCTGCTTTCAAGGATTTCAGGTCAGCCAGGATGAGATGTGTGCTGTGGTCTTTAGCTTATGCTTTTACCAAAGGATTTACCGTGTACATAGATTAACCTCCTCGCGCCCGCCCTATAGCCGAATTACGGCCGTAGAGCAGGCGCGTTCGTCCGGGCGGTCGTCCCTGGACGGCTTGATGTTTACTTCCGCAATGCGCGCCGCCACGGGCGCGCATCGCGGAAGTTCTGTGTTCGCCGTGTCCCCCGGGGACAGGCAAACACAGATCGCTGTAAACGGCCAATCACAGCGGCCGTTTACAGCGTGATCGGCGTGTCCAATGGGAGATGATCTCATATGTAAACATATGAGATCATCTCGCAGCGCCGCTCTCCTTCCTCGCACAGACAGTGCGAGAGGGGAGAGATGAACGGCTGCAGCGGCAGCCGTTCTGATTGTGGAAAAAAAAAATTAAAAAAATGAAATAAAAAGTGCCATCCGCCCCCAGCAGTGCCATCCGCCCCCAGCAGTGCCATCCGCCCCCAGCAGTGCCATCCGCCCCAGTGCCATCCACCCCAGTGCTACCTGCCCCCAGTGCCATCCACCCCAGTGCTACCTGCCCCCAGTGCCATCCACCCCAGTGCTACCTGCCCCCAGTGCCATCCACCCCAGTGCTACCTGCCCCTAGTGCCATCCACCCCAGTGCTACCTGCCCCCAGTGCCATCCACCCCAGTGCTACCTGCCCCCAGTGCCATCCACCCCAGTGCTACCTGCCCCCAGTGCCATCCACCCCAGTGCCACCTGCCGTCAGTGCCACCTGCCCCCAGTGCCACCTGCCGTCAGTGCCACCTGCCGTCAGTGCCACCTGCCGTCAGTGCCACCTGCCGTCAGTGCCACATAGTGCCATCTGTCATCAGTGCCACGTATCAGTGCCATTTGTCATCAGTGCCACCTGTCAGTGTCACGTGCCATCTGTTGTCAGTGTCACGTGTCATCAATGCCACTTATCAGTGCCATCTGTCATCAGTGTCACGCGTCATCGGTGCCATGTATTAGTGCCATCTGTCATCGGTGGCACATATTAGTGCCACGTATTAGTGCCATCTGTCATCGGTGCCACGTTTCAGTGCCACGTGTCATCAGTGCCACGTATTAGTGCCACGTGTCATCAGTGCCACGTATAAGTGCCACGCGTCATCAGTGCCACATATTAGTGCCATCTGTCATCAGTGCCACATATTAGTGCCATCTGTCATCAGTGCCACCTGTCATCATTGCCACGTATCAGTGCCATCTGTCATCAGTGTCACGTGTCATTGTCCTGGTGCTTCAAAAGTGTAATAAATAGTCAACAAGTTAGATGTGTAACTTATGTTCCTAGAACACATGATGGCGCTACCTGCATGTTGGGCCTCTCTATGTGGCCAGGCTGTGAAAAAGTCCCACACATGTGGTATTGTAATACTCAGGAGGAGTAGCAGAATTTTTTGGGGGGTGTCATTTGTGGTATACACATGCCACGTGAGAGAAATAACCTATTACAATGACAATTTTGTGGAGAAAAAAAAATAAATGAAAAATCTTAATTTTGCAAAGAATTGTGGGAAAAAAATGACAACATCAAAAAGCTCACTATACCTCTTACTAAATACCTTGGAATGTCTACTTTCCAAAAAGGGGTCATTTGGGGGGTATTTGTACTTTCCTGACTTGTTCGGGTCACAAGAAGCGAGATAGGCCACCAGTACATCAGATGTGATCAATTTTGTGCGATTCGCACTACAGCTTGTAGACTCTCTAACTTTCACAAAGACCAAATAATATCCACTAATTTGGGTTATTTTTACCAAAGATATGTAGCAGTATAAATTGTGACCAAAATTTATGAAGAAAAATTAATAATTTGCATAATTCTGTCACAGAAACAAAGAAATATGCGTTTTTTTTCAAAATTTTCGGTCTTTTTTCATTTATAGCGCAAAAAATAAAAACCCCAGAGGTGATCAAATACCACCAAAAGAAAGCTCTATTTGTGGGAAAAAAAGGACAAAAAATTCATTTGGGTACAGTGTTGCATGACTGAGTAATTGTCATTCAAATTGTGAGAGCACCGAAAGCTGAAAATTGGTCTGGGCAGGAAGGTGTTTAAGTGCCCTGTAAGCAAGTGGTTAACAGCAGGCTCATAAAATCACCATTTAGCTGACTCCTGCATTTTACAAACTATTGCAACTATTCATCATGTCAACCAGCGCTGCCCAAAACTTAAATTGATAGCACAGTAGTATCTGGAAAATGAATAAAGAAAGCAAATCTAAATGTATCACTATTCAGGGTCCTGTGGCCCAACTGCAAACTGACCCAAGGAGGTTGCTCACCTGTCACCACTGCCATTTACAGAATGCCTTGTATTTTTTTTTTCAGTAATCACAAGGCATTTTCTGATTGGATGAGATTTGAGAGAAGGGAAGGCAACATCACAAACTAAACCTCATCCAATCAGAGAAGGCCTTGTATTGACTGAAATAAATACAAGGTGTTGTGTCAATGGTGGTACCAGGAACCAGGTAATTGTAGCAATATATATATATATATATATATATATATATATATATATATATATATATATATATATATATATATATATATATATAGTTAGATAGATATCTATCTATCTATATATAGCTATAGATATCTATATATGTAGATATATATGTGTAATAGTAATAACATTAATGATATTTAATATTACGGGAAATTATCATTTTATGCACAAAATTAATTATAATAAAATGTTATATATATAACATTTTATTATAATTAATTTTGTGCATAAAATAATAATTTCCCATAATATTAAATATCATTAAGGCTATTATTATTGCTAATGCATTTCTATTTAATATTATTATATTAGGTGTATTATGATTATTATTATCATACATTTTATATATAGATATAGATATCTATATATGTAGATATATATGTATAATAGTAATAACATTAATGGTATTTTATATTACAGGAAATTATTATTTTATGCACAAAATTAATTATAATAAAATGTTATATATATATATATATATATATATATATATATATATATATATATATATATATATATATATATATATATATATATACCAGTTTATTATAATTAATTTTGTGCATAAAATAATAATTTCCCATAATATTAAATATCATTAAGGTTATTATTATTGCTAATACATTTCTATTTAATATTATTATATTAGGTGTATTATGATTATTATTAATATCATACATTTTGCGCACAAAACAATCATTTTTCCATAATATAAAATATCATTAAGGTTATTATTATTGCCATTAATTGCTACATTTACCTAAAACATTGCTCCTTAGTAGTGTATGACTATGTTAGCAGCTCTCCTGCAGATTTGCCCTTGATTTCGGCATACTTTATGTTTAGATCGATAACAGTATTGTCACAGTTGGCACCGTAGGCTGCTACAAAGTCGGCCTGGGGACCCCATAAAAATTTTGCTATGACTCCTCATGACTCTTAGTTATACCCCTGATCACAGGAAACTAAACATGTAATGTAATTCTTGAGATGGGTTCGTTTACAAGAAATGAGTGCAATATGTATTCATAGATATATATAGATTTTTTTATTGACTGACAATACATAAATAAGATTGGTGTATCTGGATATTTTTCGATTGGGAGAATCAAGGGTTGATAAATAGAGATCACAGCAATCTAGTGGCACTGTACGCTTGTAAGTACTTTGCTTTCCCAGCTCTTCTGCTTCATAAAGGTCAGGAAACATCACTAACACACACACACAAAGATGCTCGCACAAGGAGAGAATAATAGATGCTGAGTGAGTCTGTAGGAAAAGCCAAAGAAAAGGTTAGGTGGCCCGGAAAGTAAATACAAAGCAGTAGGTCATACATCAAGTAAAAATCTTATGGCATGTCCTCTCAATACCCTGCTAGTATTCGGCTTTGAAAAGACAGTTGCTAAGAAAATGCAGACTGTAGATGTTTTGGGTGAGCATTTTAAAAATGATTATTTTATTCATTTAAAAATAATGGTATTAAATGAGGAAGGAAACCCGCCCTTAGAGGATTCTGAAGGCTGTCAAGCTGTCATTGCCGACCTCCTTCTGCAAATGCTGATCTTTTGACAATTTCTGTTTTAATGACCTAAAACAAGCAGGCAGCCAGGGAAGTCAGAAATCCTGATTTGCATGCTTGTTCTGCTCATGACACAACAAAAGCTTAGCCAATAGGGAAAGAATGACTTTCAGGCATGCTGTTCTCATTCGTCAACAGTGGAAGTTTACATACAGTACATTATTTAAAGTGGAAGTCCACCCTAGCACTAAAAATATCTAAATCTACAGGTATCCACAATCTAAGATCAACCTATTTAGTCCTGTAAAGAAGAGATTGCTATAAATACCTTTCTTTAAGCCCCTCTGGCTAATGAGGGAAAAAAAAGGCAATTTGTAATACAATTTACCAGCCTTTGCATCTCAACCTCATTACAACCTAACACTTAGGGCCCCAGTTATAACGCAGTGGTTTTTAGTCTTAACACAACCACATGGCTGCTTTGAAAGCTAAGCCTACAATTTTAATAGGCTCAGCATCACTTAGTTGACTGCTCATTACATTGGGGTCAGTAGGAAGAATGTTCCTTAACTCAGTGGTCAGTGGGAAGAATGATCCCTACATTGGGGTCAGTGGGAAGAATGCTCATTGCATTGGGGTCAGTGGGAAGAATGCTCCTTAAGTTAGTGGTCAGTGGGAAGAATGCCCCTTAGGTTGGTGGTCAGTGGGAAGAATGATCCCTACATTGCTGGTCAGTGGGAAGAATGATCCTAATATTGGTTGTCAGTGGGAAGAATGCTCCTTAAGTTGGTGGTCAGTGGGAAGAATGCTCCTTAGGTTGGTGGTCAGTGGGAAGAATGATCCCTACATTGGTGGTCAGTGTGAAGAATGATCCTAAGATTGGTGGTCAGTGGGAAGAATGCTCCTTAGGTTGGTGGTCAGTGGGAAAAATGCTCCTTAGGTTGGTGGTCAGTGGGAAGAATGATCCCTACATTGGTGGTCAGTGGGAAGAATGATCCTAAGATTGGTGGTCAGTGGGAAGAATGCTCCTTAGGTTGGTGGTCAGTGGAAAGAATGATCCCTATATTGGAGGTCAGTGGGAAGAATGTCCCTTTTGCAGATTGGTAGAAAGATCATTTGCACATGAAATCATATAGGTAGTGCTAACTCCCGAGGCGGGCATGTTTGTCACATGAGTCAGAAAAAATGGCCACCTCCGGTGACAGTTGCTCCTGGCACAGCTCTTAAATTAGCCAAAAACCACTAACAAAATCCCCAAGGTACCATACTTACCTAAAGTATCAGTGCCAAAGTCTACAAATGCTATGCCAAGATCTCAGCAGTCAAAGAATCTTGATAACATAATAATTCAGAAGAACTTGGACATTAGGATTCAACTAGGAATATGGACTTAGAAAGCCTTCTGCCTTCTAGACTCTTCATTGTAATATATTGTTTTCATAAATACTCTTAGGCTCCATTCACATCTAGGAGTTTGGAATCGCGGGGGTGAAATCGCTTTGATTCTGTGCCCGCTATTCCAGAATTGCACCAAAACACGGATGAGATTGTGATGCCATTACGTGTTAAAAGCACCCCAATTACGGTGCAATTTTGTGAAGCTTGTCGTTCAAAAAGGAGCTTCTTTTGGGCAACAGCATAGCGCATTGCGATTTTGCCGCAAAAGCAGCATGATTTATCGCCTGCCAATCAAAATTACACATTATGATTGGGGTGCCATTAAAGTGGTTGTAAACTCTACCCCACAACTTTGTCCCATGTAAATCAGCATTAAAACCCTAATGAACACTGCTTGTAGATATCTCCTTACTTGCTTAGTATTGTATTAATCCTTTTTGTTCTTTAGAATGATGTCACTGAGCATGCTCAGATCTCCCCTGATTTACGGCACACTCTGTGTGCTTGTCTGTCTATTATCAGGACTTCCTACGGCACAACACTGAAATCCCATGAGACTGCATAATCACTCAGAGCTTCCTACTACACTCCATGTGACCATGTGACATCACATGGCATGTAAACCTGGACATCGTGCAGCATTACTGCAGTCTTTTCAGCTTAAGCTGATAAGACTGACATAGGCAAACACTAGATAATTGGCACAAGTAAATACTATGAAATAAAACAAGTCAGCTATGAGCAGGCAAGCAGGGTTGCCATAGACACATTGGATTGAGAAGGAGGCTTGGTTAACAGTACAGGAAGTGCTCAATCTAAGGGCAGAAATACACTCTACTGTGGACTCAGAAAACAGTACTTAAGATGACGGTGCCTTGCCCCTGGAAAAAAGTTTTTTAAAGTCTCTTATACAGTAATATGCAATTTGGGCTGGATTACAGTGGCCATAGTTTGATAATTACTTATTATAATGGACTAAATGAAAAGAAGCACTAGGGTGGGAGAGTTTACTTCCTCTTTAATAAGTAAAGGCATCGCAAATTGTGTCCTGCGTTTTACCGTGATTCTGAATTGTGGGCAGATTTGCAGTGATTCCGCTCATGTTTCCAAATGCCTAGATGTGAATGGAGTCTTAATCCCTTGTCTACCAAGGTTTGTTTATAAATTACATGGTAAACAAGACATTAATACTCATGGCTGTTGTTGTCGCCTTGTGATAGCAATAAATTTTAATGAAAAAAAGTTAAAAGCGTAAAAAAAAATATATATATACATTTTATTATAACAAAAAATAATGGAAAGCCCCCCCCCACAAATGAATTTTTATATTAATTTCAGTGTATTTTTTTTTTTCCTGAAAATATGCATTTAAGTAGTTACACAAATAATGTGCTACAAAAAAATGTAACTGCCTTAGCTTTATGGTACAGGGTCTCTGTGTTTAGAAAATATATAATTGTTTGAGGGCTTAAGGTAATTTCCAGCAAAAAAAAATGCAAATGTTTCCGTGCGTATGAAAAATGTAAAAAAATGAATAAAAATCCCTGGTAGACATGTGGTTAAACAGAATAAAAAAAAAAAAACTTGTTTATGGATTGTGTTCCTAAAATTTTATTTAAAACATTCCATGCAATAAAACATGCAATAAAATATAGGGAATAATGTACCTCCTAATTGTTCAGCTGATATAAAATATTTTGTTGGAAGGTTATATATGAAAATATTATTTAAAAATGATGCATGATAAGTTTTTATACAACCCTATTATTATTTAGTTATTTGGCATTGCTAAGCTACTTATTATCGTATATAAAGTAACAGAAAAAAAAAAAAAACTGAAAAAAAATCGTCTTTTTCAGGGTCTTTCTGCGATAAATATAAAACCTGCATTTTCTTTTCTTGACAGTTGCTTACCACTCTATAATTTTCAATTTTTAATGCTTGGGTAATTCTATGTATATTATCACAGACATTTTACCATCTTTTTTACAACATATACATGGTAGGTTTTCAATTCAGTATTCATCTACCTGATTTACAGATACATGAGGAAAAAAAAAAGAAAGAATAGCTCAGTAAGACAATACCAATTCGTATTTTTCTGATGGGATATACTGTAAGACCCAAAGTCAGGGTTTAAAGTGGCGAGCCTTCCCTTTTGTTAGAGATTTTTTTTTCATTTTAATTTGTCACTTTTCTTTGTGGATGAAGCAGCTGGAAGAGAAGATTACCCAACGTAGTGGTGATTCGTGTGGAGTTCCACAATTACACACCGCTGTGAGCCTTCCATCGCCGTCCTCATGATCCGTCGTCTTTTGCAGCTTCTATCTGGAGATTACACTATTCTATGATAGTAACAATTCCAAGTGCAGATTTGTCAGAAAAAGGTTTCATCTGAACACTTTGAAGCCTTGTTGTTTATTTGGCTTCCATCAGATGAGGCGTAAGTGGAACAACATGGCCGCCTTTTTCCTTTATTCGCTGTGAAAGTTGTACAGTTCCTGGGGACCTGATATGATGTCCGCTGCAAAAAATTTGTTATATTATAGTTAGCACTGGGGTATCATACATTAAGTATAATGCAGCTTGCATTACTTACTGTTTTCAGCTCCCCCGCTATTTAAAATATAAAATATAAAACACACAAAAAAAAAAACATTTCTGGCGTTCATGTACTACATTAACCACTTGCTGGCTACCATATAATTTTACTGCTGCAGCACGGTAGCTCTGCACCTGATCACATTTATATATATGTGATCCTGCACTTCTGCCTGCAAGGGGCGCCCCCGGCAGGCAGTTTCTGCTATGATTATTCACAGCAGAAGCTGATCCGCTGGTCCCAGCGACTTGATGTTTGTCGGCGTTCTGTTAAATTAGCCAACTCGTCAGAAACTCCAACCACAAACTTCCAGTTTCTTTAACCACTTCCCAACCGCCTCACGCAGATATACCGTGGCAGAAGGGCACGCACAGGCAGATTATCGTACCTGTACGTTGCCCTTTAAGAGGCGGCTTGCGGGCGTACCTGCCGGGAGCTCCGTGATCATGATTGCGGGTCCCGCGGACTCAATGTCCGCGGGGATACCCGCGATCGTTCACGGTGAGGAAGAACTGGGAGATACTAATGTAAACAAGCATCTCCCCGTTTTGTCTAGTGACACGGTCACTGATCAGCGCTCCCTGTAATCGGGAGCGGTGATCAGTGTTGTGTCACACACAGCCCCTCCCACCCACAGTTAGAATCACTCCCTAGGACACACTTAAGCCCTACAGTGCCACCTAGTGGTTAACTCCGCCACTTCCAGTCACATTTACACAATAATTAATGCATTTTTAATTGCACTGATCGCTGTAAAAATCTGAATGGCCCCAAAATTGCACCAAAAGGGTCCGATGTGTCCGCCATAATCTTGCAGTCATGATAAAAATTACTGATCACCACTATTACTAATGAAAAAAAAAATTATCAATAAAAATGCCATAAAACTATCCCCTATTTTGTAGACGCTATAACTTTTGCGCAAACCAATCAATAAACTCTTATTGCGATTGTTTTACCAAAAATATGTAGAATACGTATCGGCCTAAACAGAGGGAATACAATTATATATAAAAAATATTTTTTATATATAATTTTATATTTTTTTATATATTATTATTTATATTTATTATAGCAAAAAGTGAAAAAGAATGCATTTTTTTCAAAATTGTTGCTATTTTTTTGTTTATAGAGCAAAAAATAAAAACCACAGAGGTGATCATATACCACCAAAAGAAAGCGCTATTTGTGGGGGAAAAAAAAGGACGTCAATTTTGTTTGGGAGCCCCATCGCACAACCGTATAATTGTCAGTTAAAGTGACGCAGTGCCGAATCGCAAAAAAAGTGCTCTGGTCAGGAAGGGGGTAAATTATTCCGGGGCTGAAGTGGTTAAATCAGCAGTAATTGTAAATTTTAACAGATTGCTGTTTGGACACAACACCGGAGTTCTGTCAAAATAGCTAACTCGTCAGAAACTCCAACTACTTAACTTCCGATTTCGTGTGTATGGGCCCATTGGAATAGCTTATAATACATTGTTGATGTTAATTCTTTTTTTTTCTAGTACTAGTTTTTGACCTAAAACAAAAATGGAAGTCTTGGTTATTTATAGACTGTATTATATTGTAATTTAGTTTTTTTTTTAAACTATATGTTGCCCTATTTTTTTTTTTTTTTTTAACAAACCATTTTAGAATGTCTTAGTATATAGATTTGGGGTCTCACAATTGACTTTGCTCAGACTTCATCAAGACCTGTCTTATTAATGTGAAGACACAGTAAGCAACAGATGGCCCCCTAAGATGACTTTGTGTTGCCAGTATTTCTTTCAAGGATCATGGAGGAACTAGACAAGGACAGGTGAACATCCCTCATCACTACAACCCCTAGGGGTTTATTTACTAAAACTGGACAGTGCAAAATCTGGTGCAGCTCGGCATAGGAACCAATCAGCTTCCAGGTTTTTTTTTTTTCAAACTTTTTTGACCAAGCTAAAGTTAGAAGCTGATTGGCTACATGAACAGCTGTAACCGGATTTTGCACTCTCCAGTTTTAGTAAATCAACCCCCTAATATCTATCATTCCTATAAAAAAAAGTGCCATTGAGTCTTCTAACCCAACCAAATGTCTTAGCAACAACTTCTACAGGTGTCATTAACCTAGCACTATGGTTTTAATGTAGCAGATGAACCTATAAATGTTAACAATTAGTGGAAGTACAGGTTGCTTTCTCGTGTTTTAGGTTTATTCTCCTGGAAAAAAAAACATGCAGTCCTTAATACTTTGTAATTAAGATTCAGATTTCTTTGGCGCCTTAACCGTTGATCATTCCCAGTTTCTAACACAGCCTGGCTTACTGGCGTTTTAAGTAATTTAAACACTTATTTCCTCCACCCCCATAGCTTATGGTTCCTAATACTGCTAACATATCATCATTTGCATATGTCGTTAGCATTTTGTTATTATATAACAGCATGTGTGGAACAAGGGAATGAGTATTAGTCATTAAAAATATAACTTAATATATTTTGGCTTACCATGTATTCCAACATATCCAAACGTTACCCAAAAAGTCATGGCTTCCCTTTCCTTCACTTTCCCATCCCACATTCCTATTGTGCCACAGTTTTCCCAGCAATAACATTCATTTACTAAAATAAAATAGACTGTTCACTTTGCATTTGGATGGTGGATGGGTGGGCAAAGGTTGGCATCCTCCATTCACAGTGTATTTTTCATTGATGGAAGCTATAGTACAACTTCTATGCATGGAGGGGAAACATAAAGGGTGGGCATAGTTGAGCCTCTGGCTTATACAGCTCATATAATCCTTTGCAGCACCAGAAGATGGAGGACTTCAAGTAGGATAGCTGGCACCAGCACAAGGGATTTGTACATCTTATTAAATGGAAGTATCATCCCATGTCTTGATTTAAAAAAAAAAATGTAACCTAACCTAATCTCTAATTAGAATTTTTTTATATATATGTTGTTCATTTTTGTTAGTGTAGGTTGTATTTGGAGTTCATTGTATACTCAAATGCATGAGTCAAACACAAGGCCCGCAAGCCGCATCAGGCACCCCCCCAGGCCATTTCATGTGGCCCTCGCACCTCTCCTGCAGCTGCTTCAACACCCCCGTTTCTGCCCCCACCTTGTTTCAGAAGTTGACAGCAGAGAGAAGGATAGCACTCATCTGCCAGATCCTGCACTTCTCCGTGTAGCGGCAGAGAGGTTCATCTCTTCCCAGTCTCAGCAGCTGGTGAGGAGGACTCCTCCTATGGATCCTGCACCTCCCTGTGTAACCACAGCACCCCCTCATCTCCACCTCCCCTGGTCTCAGAATTCAGCAGACTCTGGCAGCTGACTCCAGCCCTTGCTGCTTCCCAGCTCTGCCCCCAGCGTCTTTCTGGCATCAGTACAAGATAATGGGGGTGCACTGTGATGTAAGGGAGGTTGGGGGGCTCATGACCTCTGATTGAAGGGTGATGGCATGCTCTAGACATCTAGTCTTGTACATAAAACTTTGAGGGTGACCATAATGCTGATGCTGCCCACACTGAAATTGGGCTCAAATGGATACATGTAATCCTTCTCTTGGACTAATCATGAAAGGGAGACATGATTTTTTTGCACTGCAGTAGCCATAGGGGTTGATTTAGTAAAGGGCAAATCGATCCCTTTATTAAGTTATAACTTCGATCATCCAATTGCGTGCAAGCAAAAAAATGTTTTTGTTTTTTTTAACATGTGATTGGGTATTCTTTTGCAAAGTGAAATTTCACCACATTCACTAAGCTCTTTGGCGAAATCCTTTGCAAATTGCCCATGCAAAGTGAACAGACTATTAGCCTTTAGTAAATCAACCCACAGAGTTCGTATTTCTCAGGAGTGCTGGGTTTTGTGTGCGATTGCTGATAACTGCCTATTTTTGACTATTTAGATTTCGTTAATTTTCCATGAGCAAAACAACCAAGCCACACGTACACACAGCAAGGCCGGTGCTTGTAAGATTCATTTACAATCAATGTGATTTGTTCATGAACCTATCAAAGGTGCAGCTCTGCTGCAAATATCGAAAATGTATTCAAGTATCACATTTCATTAAAAGTGGATCTTATCACATCGATAAATTCCTTTTACGCATTGGCAGCCATTCGTTGCTATACATGATTTAAATATCCAAAAGCGTTAAAATTAATGAAAAATAGTACATTCTAAAAGCAAATCAGCACACTTGCTGTTCATTCATGTATGAGGGTTGTGCCATTCTAATTGCCTTGGTAAAACTCTATGTCACAGCTTGAGAATATACAATATATATTATAAAAATGGTATTCATTTCTGAGTGTGTGAAAGCTTGGCAAAATTAAGTTAATGATATTCGAAAATGATACTGTAATTGGCAAAGAAATTAAAAAGCAGAGCTAAGCATATTTCAGTCATAGAGGAGCAAGCTGTCATAAAGATACTGTGTGGTTGACAAAGGAGATTTAATGTGATCTTTTAGACTGATTAAGCTATGCAGGACTTTTCTGGTGGTCCCTGGCCTGTACCATAACTAAAGCAGCTGGTTGCTGGTGATGGCCAGCAGATGTCATGAGTTAGGGGAGATGACTGTGCACGATAGTGGTTGCTGACCATGGGGTTGATTTACAACATACAAGGCCATCCACGACATCGTCCCCAGCTACATTAACAACCTCATCTGCAGATATTGCCCAAATCCTCCTCTCCGCTCCTCCCAAGACCTTCTCCTCCCTAGCTCCCTTGTTATCTCCTCCGATGCTCGTCTCCAAGATCCCACTAAACTCACTTATTCAGGGAAGCCTATCTCACCTCCACCTAAGACCTGTACCCAAGCAACCTCCATCAAATCACTCCCCCCCCCCCCCCGCAGCTATAACCTTTTGTACCACCTCCCCCTCCCTTTAAATTGTAAGCTCAATGAGCAGGGCACTCCTGTCCCTTCTGTGTTGAACTGTATTGTAATTGTATTATCCCCCCTCTACTTTGTAAAGTGCTGCGCAAACTGTTGGCGCTATATAAATCCTGTGTAATGATAATAATTTACTAAAACTGGAAAGTGAAAAAAGTGGTGCAGCTGTGCTTGGTAGCCAATCAGCTTCTAACTTCAGCTTGTTTAACCACTTAAGCCCCGGACCAATTTGCAGCCAAAGGACCAAGCCCTTTTTTGTGATTCGGCACTGCGTCGCTTTAACTGACAATTGCGCGGTCGTGTGACGTGGCTCCCAAACAAAATTGGTGTCTGTTTTTTCCCACAAATAGAGCTTTCTTTTGGTGGTATTTGATCACCTCTGCTGTTTTTATTTTTTGCGCTATAAACAAAAATAGAGCGTCAATTTTGAAAAAATGCTATATTTTTTACTTTTTGCTATAATAAATATCCTCAAGAAATATATAATTTTTTTTTTCCCTCAGTTTAGGCCGATACGTATTCTTCTACATATTTTTGGTAAAAAAAATCGCAATTAGCGATTATTGATTGGTTTGCGCAAAAGTTATAGCGTTTACAAAATAGGGGATAGTTTTATAGTATTTTTATTAAAAACATTTTTTACTAGTAATGGCGGCGATCAGTGATTTTTATTGTGACTGCGACATTATGGCGGACACATCGGACATTTTTGACACATTTTTGGGACCATTGTCATTTATACATCAATCAGTGCTATTTAAATGCACTGATTCCTATGTAAATGACACTGGCAGTGAAGGAGTTAACCACTAAGGGGCAGTGTAGGTGTTATATATGACATTATGTGTTTTTTTATTGTAGGGGGCGTGGTCTGGCATGTGACGTCACTGATCGTCTTTCCCTATGAAAGGGAACAGACGATCGGTGACAGCCACAGTAGGAAGCACGGGGAGAGGTTTGTTTACACAGATCTTCAGTTTACACTTGATCTTCAGCTCTGTGACCCGATTGCGGGACACCAGCGCTGATCGGGCCCGCATGGTCACGGAGCTCAGGACCGGGCCCATGGCTGGGCACTTAAAAAGCAACGAATGGGTACGTGCTTGTGCCCAGCTGTGCCATTCTGCCGACGTACATCGGCGTGAGGCGGTCCTTAAGTGATTAATACATTTTTGACCATAAGGCCCAGTTCACACTGGTGTGGCATACGCACTGACTTTTGGGAGCACATGTATCATGATGTGTAGAAATCAATGGTTCCCCATGAGAGCCGTCTTAACTGGTCCGACACAAATCGGTCCAACTTTAGAAAAGGTTCCTGCAGTACTTCGGCCTGACTCTAGTCAGTTTTCAGCCCATTCAATATCATTTAAGTCAGATCAAAGTCAGATCTTTGTCCTAAACATCCAACTTGTGACATCCGACATGGTGATTACAGCAACAGGAAAATAAATGTATGTTACACTGGGATTGTTTTGATTGGCCAAAGGACAAGTCAGACTATCTCAAAGTCAGAGCATAATCGTATCCTGTTCATTCAAGATTCGGATGGAAGTAGGACCAATGTAGGACTGATGCCGTAGGGAAAAGTAGGGTGACAGGCGCACAACAGTCGTGTCGCACCATTGTGAACCCGGTCGACAACCTGGAAACTGATTGGTTTCTATGCAGAGCTGCGCCAAATTTTGCAAACTCCAGTTTTAGTAAATCTCCCCCATCATTACAATTAGGCCTCTTTCACATGGGTGGCAAGTGGTGGGCGCCTGCCCAAAGTGTAAAATCAAACCGAAGCTGGTTGTTCACTTGCAAATTTAATGTGGCCTGTTGCATTGACAGTCCTCATTGCCTGTCAAACTTCAAGTAAATGGGGCTGCACTGTAACCGCAAGCCAAAAAAGTCGATTTTTAATATGGCACATGGAGCCAGTATCCTGGCATTTTGTCTGCATAACATTTCCATTGACGTTAGGTCCTTTCTCTGTGTATTTTGTACACAACGTTCTTTGAACTATATGACAGGTTGTGGATATGACCTTTTCAGTAAAGATTTAAATTTCAAACCCTTTAAAGATGGACAGAAGAGCGATTGATCATCAGTCCAAGAAAACATCAACACTATTCTATTTTATCTTTTTTTTTTTTTTTTTTATAGAGGCACATGGTAATTGTGAATGTGAAATGTAATTAAAAAAGTAAATTCATTAATCAAGAGGCGTTTGCAGCACATTACAAAGCAGGTGTTTGATTGTCCACCGAGATATTTCAGTGCATTAAAAGTACCAAACAGCTCTCAGTTGGAGGGCAGTTAAATGCATTATCAGTCTCATTTTACAGCTTACAAGTGTTGTATTTTGTGAGAGCCTGGCCATTTTAATGAATAATGGGTAATGTAATATAAACAATGTTAATGTGCAGGCAGAACACATTTTTCATATCCTGACAACCTCTGGGTTTTTAATTCACAGCTAGAAAATTAGAAATTTAAAATGAGACAGAAACATAACCATGTATGTGTTTGCGTGTGTGTGCGTGCATATGTGCGTGTCTGTATTTGTATGCAATAGGTCTGACAACAGACATGCTTGGTAATAACTGATGGCAGTGAAAGAGGCTGGGTCATCAGCCCATAGTTTAAAGGGAAAACACAGTATGTTTTCAGTGAGCACATAACTATATTGTGCTATTAATCCTGTATTTACTTTAAAATATGTTTGCATGTTTTAAATATGATATTTGCCAGTTAGGAGCAGTTTGCATTTATTGTGCCTCCATTCTTAAAGGAGTGTACTTATCTCAACCACTTGTGGACTGCCCATCATCAGGGCTGGGCAGGGACAAAAATTTGGCCCTGGATTTCATCATGACCATCCCACTTTAATTTTGAGTGTCCCCAACAGCATCCCCTTTACACCAGAGTGTCCCCATCAGCAGCCCACTTCACATCAGAGTGTCCCCATCAGCAGCCTCCTTCACATCAGAGTGTCCCCATTAGTAGCCCTTTTCACATCAGTGTCCCCATCAGCAGCCCCCTTCACATCAGTGTCCCCATCAGTAACCCCATTCACATCAGAGTGTCCACATCAGCAGCCCCCTTCACATCAATGTTGTTACCTGTTTATTATATTTAAGATTTAATAACTCAAAGATATGATGTGGGTTAAATGAGAGTTCTTTGACCAAGAGTGAAAGCTTTAACGCAATAACAACATTTTTTGTAAGTAGTTGAAAGTTGAAACCATCTATCTATAGTCTACACCAAGGTAGAACATATTAGGTTAAAATAAGGGAATTACATGAAGGAATACAAAGTATAGTCTTTAAAACATTAATCTACAACATATTTAGTTCCAAGTAAAGGACCGACCTTTCCCATAATTACCTGTTTCTCACCAAGGTTCCATTCTGATGGCAGCACTCCCAGAAAGAGGAGGTTTCCTTTCATCTAGTCTGCGTATATCAATACAGGCTGATGCCTCATTGGTTGGCATAGCGTGACTTTTGATTGGTTAGCTTCCCTATACTTTGCATAAGTCAGCCCCCTTTAATGCAAATTCTAGTGAATATTCTGAGTTCCCAGGAAGTTAAGTATTGATTCCAGGATGGCCCTCCCTTCATTGCATATCCCAGCATGGGATCCTTTGAAGTGAGTATGTGTAAAACAATGAGGTTTGAAACCCATTGTTTGTACACAAAAGCCTGTCCACCGACTTGTCTGGTCTACTCCAAGATATATATGAAGATAATATCTTGCGGCCTGCATAGACACAAGCTTAAAGATATATATTTCTAATTACAATATTTTACAGCTATTAATGGAGATTTCACATAAACTCATAAGGCAAAAGTGTGTCCCCATCAGCAGCCCCCTTCACATCAGTGTCCCCATCAACAACTCCCTTCACATCAGAGTGTCCCCATTAGCAGCCCCCTTCACATCAGTGTGTCCCCATCAGCAGCATCCTTCACATCAGTGTTTCCCCATCAGCAGTCCCCTTCACATCAGAGTGTCCCCATCAGCAATTGACTTCAGAATTTGTTTTATTTTTTTATTTTTTATTGGATATGTTTTTATAGCAGAAAGTAAAAAATATTGTTTTTTTTAAAAAAATTGGTTGGTATTTTTTGTTTATAGTGCAAAAAATAAAAACCGCTGAGGTGATCATGATCAAATACCATCAAAAGGAAGATCTATTTGTGGGAACAAAGGACATACATTTTATTTGGGTACAGAGTCCCACACTGTTGCAAAGTAAACCCTTACCACATTCATTGAGCTCTGGGGCAAATTTACTTGCAAAATGATATTTCCTTTGCAAAGTGAACAACCCATGGTCTCATACAGTCCTACAATTATTACTGAAGTCCCATATTTTAAGCGGTTAACATTCAGTGCTGCAACTAACCTCATTACATAGGTGCTTCTTGTACATTTGTTCTTTAGCTGTATGCCAGTCTGTTTTGTGGTAGGTGGATGTCTTTATATCATGTTGAACTATTTGCATGCTAACTAGGCTAGTTTCTTCTTTTGTGATTCATTTTCCGTAAGCTGTTTCCTAAAAGGCAATAATTCATTATTTTATTTCTGCTATCAGAGCCTCTGCAAAAAAGGTGACTTAGCCAAAGAAATTCAACTTAATTATGTTCAAGGAGAGCATGGCTTAAGGACATTGGCAGTGAGCTCCTATTAATACAACTGCAGGTCACATTGTTTTCTTCAGGTAAAAGTATTTTCTCCTCCGAGAAAGGAATTTTTCACATATGAAATTGAGTAGGGAAGTCTTAAAGGCCTAAATTATGTTCACACTGTAACGATTTTGTTTGTTGCTTGGTAGGGAGGCTAAAAGCCTTTCCCTCTCACAAGGTCAATCAAAGAGAACGTCACTTTGCAGGAAAGTTAAGCCAGTACAGTTTCTTAGGAAAAAAACCCATCACATTTGAATCTACAAACTTTGCCAGTGTGGACTATAATTACAGTCGCTTTTTCTTCCTCATTAATAATCATTATAGACTCAAGGACTATGTAATTAGCAGGAATTAGCTGCATTGTTTATTGATTGCCTGGCTAAAAGGCAAATATGTGATTTTCCTGAAAGACAGTCAATAACGTATAGAAACATGACAGCTTTTCTTCTATACTGGAAAAATGGTTTAGGGGCAGGTACACATGGACCAATGTCTGCCCTTTGACAACAGTGCATTGCTCTTCAATGTATAGAACATCACTTTAACATAGCCTATTTTACCCAGTCATCAACCCATCCATACATCCATACCTTTCAACCTTTCCGTTTTAAATTAGAATTCCAGCCAAAATCTTTTTTTTTTTTTGGGTAGAGTGTGTAAGGGTTAAAACTGTTGTCTGGTTGAGTACTGACTCTCTTCTATTGTTTGTTGATGATGCTGTCTCCCGACAAAGAAAACTAAAGGGTACGGTACTGGATTGCATTTGTTACAATGATTCTATTGTTGTCTGTGTCACCATTTGTTTAGGAAATTAATAGAAATCTTCCCAAATTGAGCTAAAATATCACCTTTCAAACAGATGTCCTCTTTTGAACATTTCCAATTCTCTTATGTTTCGGTAACAACAGGAAAATTGTTGAATATTTTAAGGAGGAGGTTCCTGGTTTGCCACTGTTATATCATATCAGTATTCTCCTCTTCATTATTGTTGGCCTTCTCTTCCTTGTGGAGGTGTCTGGGGCACCAGGCCTATGATTTTGAGTGGTTATGATGTCGTACCCCACCTAGTCCAAAAACCTACTCTAATATACACTTCACCTGGTTGGTACTCCAGGGTTTGGGTTTATTGATTGCCTGGCTAAAAGGCAAAGATGTGATTTTCCTGAAAGACTGTCAATAATTTATAGAAACATGAAAGCTCTGTTTCTATACTGGAAAATGGTTTAGGGGCAGGTACACTTTGATGAATGTCTGCCCAACAGTACACTGCTCTTATATGTGTAGCACATCACTTTAATGTAGCTTATTTTATCCAGTTGTTATTTCAGCCATACATTCATGGCCAACCCTCCCAGCCTTTCCATTTTAAATTAGGATTCCAGTCAAAAATATTTTATTTTTGGGTAGAGTGTGTAAGGGTTAAAACTCATGCCATGTCACTATTGCTAATAAAAGAGAGATCCAGCACCCGGACAGTCTGATTGAGTTTTGACTCTCTTCTGATGGTTGTTGATGATGTCACCATTGGCAGTGCACTCCCATCAAAGGAAAGGGTGTGGTGCTTGGTGGATAAGTTACGATAGTTCCATTGCTGTCTGTGTCCCTATTGGCAAATTTTTTTTTAGAAAATTAATACAAATCTCACCAAAATTAGGTAAAATACCACCTTTGGCAATTTTCAAAGAAATGTGCTTGTTTGAACATTTCCACTTCTCTTATGTTCCTGTAACCACTATGCTTTTCTGTGGTTATAATGTAGTATTCCACCTAGTCCAGAAACCTACCCCAATATACGCTCCACCTTGTTGGTACTCCGAGGTTTGGGTTTATTGATTGCCTGGCTAAAAGGCAAAGATGTGATGTTCCTACTGTTAATGACGCATAGAAACATGAATGCTCTGTTTCTATACTGGAAAATGGTTTAGGGGCAGGTACACTTTGACCAACATCTGCCCTTTGGCAACAGTACATTGCTCTTCATAGGCAGGCCCATGATTTTGAGTGGTTATGATGTAGTATCTCACCTAGTCCAAAAACTTACCCCAATATACACTCCACCTGGTTGGTACTCCAGGGTTTGTTTTTTTGCTCCTCCTCTGTTTCCTGCAGCGTCAACTATTCTCATGCATAACACACAAATATATAGTATAAATAATTCCTAAACAACTCGCAATAGGAAATATACTATATTGACAGCGCTAAATAAAATGAGGCTAACAGAAAATAGAAAATATGTAGATAAAAATCAAAGTTCATAAATTCCATAAATTCCAACGGTGTGCTGAGTCCTAAATTGTGGATAGAGAATTTCAGCTTAATGCTCATAAGAAAGAAAAGAAGTCCATCTCCAAGCCATTCACCAAACCCCCAGTGTGAGTAAACTCCATGCACAGTGACGCTCCTTATGGTAATGCACTTACCATAGGGAGCGTCTTCTCATGCATACAAACTATTTTACCTTAAAAATCTCCTGAAGAAGCTTAATCCTTGATATGTGCTGAGATTTAAGGCTAGTATACATGGGCTGAATGTCGGGCAGCATCGGCTAGTTCAATAGAAACCAACTGACATTCAGCCCGCGTGTAGACAGCCGGGCCAGTTTCTGTAGAAGGGTCATGACCAAAAAAGCTCTGCCAACCGACACCGACTGAAGTGTTCTGGTAGGGGGCCATCAGAACACAATAGCACAGCAGGGGAGATTGTTAGGGGGAGACGAAAAAGAAATGATGGCTCCAAACTGAGTCATCGATTCTTTTTTTGTTCAACACTCTTGGTTGAACAAAAAAAACTAGTAGTGTGTACGAAGCTTTATTATTTCTCAAATCAACATCAAGTTATTTATACTGTTTATAATATTTAATCAATGTATTAATACTAAGGTGTCTATAAGGGATATTTAAGGTGCTTTTCTATGGTGATCTGAGTTTCTTATCTGTGCATGATGTGAATGTGATCTAACATTCTTTATGAATTTTAAATGGTTTTCAAATATTCTGTGTGAAATAAAATACATGAAGTTTTAATATCTTAGCTGGTTGTGTTTCACTCCTGATTTTAACAACAAGAACATTATAGATTTCCCCTCACTTTCTGTGCAGGTGACAACAAATTAGAGAGGGAGGATCTCCCCAATGGGGACGAAGGTACTAATCAGAACCAGAGGTCCCAACCCCTCTCCACTCTATTTAAAATAAAATAAAATGTTTTGGCTATACTTTGGGAGAAAACACATATCTAGTAGCAATGTAAGCATTTAAATAACTACTATGGTGAAAGGGGGTAATACAGTTGACTTTGGTGCTTGTGTAGCTTGATGGAGTCAAAGGGGTAGCACAGTTGACTTTGGGGCTGGTGTGGCTTGATGGAGTCAAAGAGGTAGCACAGTTGACTTTGGTGCTTGTGTAGCTTGATGGAGTCAAAGGGGTAGCACAGTTGACTTTGGGGCTGATGTGGCTTGATGGAGTCAAAGAGGTAGCACAGTTGACTTTGGTGCTTGTGTGGCTTGATGGAGTCAAAGGAGTAGTACAGTTGACTTTGGGGCTGGTGTGGCTTGATGGGGACTAGAGCTACCACCCCTCCTGCTACACAGCAGTACTTTTTTGCCATGTAAGGAACATGGGAAGGCTTCTATTGACTTTTGAGGGTCAGCAGTCATCATTTGCACAAGCATATGTCCAATGAGAAAAGCATCAAGTCAGTTATATGGAGTCAAGAAACAATTTTTATTAGGCATTGTGTTCAATAAAAAGCCAGTGTGTTTCAGTGGCCCTTTTATCAAGGCTATAAAGGTTTACGTGAAAATCCAAATGGTTTGCATAGATTTAATTTGCATTTCTGATTGAAAAAAATCATAAACACTTATTAATGCCAGGTAGCCATTAAAATTTATATATGTATTGTACTTTTATGTAATCTCTTATAGCCCTGATGAAGGGGGACCACCAGAAACTCTAAAATGCATTGGCTTTTTACTGCTTTACTGCTTGGCTATCTATATGTAATCCATACAACTCAATTGGCATGTTGCTTCTTACACATTGGGGTTGATTTATGAAAACTGGAGAGTGCAAAATTTGGTGCAGCACTGCATATAAACCATCAGCTTCTAGGTTTTATTGTCAAAGCGTACTTGAACAAACTGATGTTAGAAGCTGATTGACAATCATGCAGAGCTGCACCAGATTTTTCACTCTCCAGTTTTAGTAAATCAACGTTGATTTGCGATAGAAGCCAATCTACGGTCCTTGATCTCTGGGGAGCACCTTGAGGGAATAATACCCTACACTGGAACAAGTGTCAAACCTGCATACAGTGATCATCACCTCACACCTCCCCTTTTGCACAGGAACATAAATGAAGGCTTACATTGGGAATATCTGACTGAACTATGCCCCTGATTATATTCCTTTGCACCCAATCTAGGGCATTCAAGGCTATGATCTTGAAAATTGTTCATTAATGTAATGGTTGATATGCAGGCCAGGTAAATCAGAATAGAGCTCTGGAAACAAGTACATCAATTAATTATGTTCCATGTCTTGCCTGATTCAAGGTCATTAGACTACTGGTGAATGTGTATATGGATATCAGATCTAAAAAGCATAAACGTCAACTCAATATACATGATAGAAAATGGGAAGAAAAAAAAGGAAGGAGGCATTTTCTCATTTAGCTGGTGGACTATCTATAGCAGCATTGTACATATTGTAAGACAATACAGTAGTATATAGTTAGCAATTATCATACTAAATATTAGAAAACAATGGTAATAATTCACTCTTACATGACAGCTGACCGTGGACAATTTTTTTTTTTATCACATTGGAGCCGGTCAGATGGCAGTTCGGTTTATAGGATAACAACAGAAAAAAATACACATATGCATTCATGGGTGGCACAGGGTTTCCGTACTGATTGACCAACCTGCCAAAGACAGCCCCCAGACTCTAGCAATGATCAGGACTGGCTCCCAAACATGTGAACATATTCACCAGCACACCACGGATCAACACTTCCATCCAAAGGTTTCTTTTATTGCGAGAGATCACATCACAGAAATAAGTGCAACATTTCGGAGCCGCACATGCCTGACAAAGGGGCCCTGCGTGTCTCCAAAACATTGCACTTATTTCTGTGATGTGATCTCTCTCAATATAAGAAACCTTTGGATGGAAGTGTTGCCATATTGCCATATTATCATATTAACCCCTTCATGCCGGCACCCGGCCCTGGGATCAATCTGCCGTGATTGGCTGTCACAGCAGTCACATGCTTGGAAAGCTCCCGATTGCAAGTATAGTTCGGTAGGTTTCCATTAGCAGTCAGTAACTGTGCTGGGAGCATGCAGGGCGTGCTCTCTAAGTACAGCTCTGTTTAGCTGTAGGTACACATATATATGCGGCCTCTCGAAATTAAGATCCACCTGCCCAGAGGCCATGTATGCATAGGGCTGGTGGGAAGAAGTTAAAGTAGACCTGCATTGACCAGGTGTCACTGGCCTGGAAGACATATGCAATTTTGAGTTCTGTGTGATTGTTTTTTTTTTTGTTTTTTGTATTTTGCTGCAAGCTGGCCCTGGATCAACAATTCAAAAAGTATGACAGCTTCCACGTCTCAGCAGGGGATTACTTTAAGAGTTATTTTGGTCTGCCCAAAAAAAAAAAGAAATGTTAAGCCTTTGTAAAGTTTGCATGTAGGAGGAGGCAATAATATATACATGACCTTCGTACTTAACACAATCTTTTTTGCACAGTGTAGGAAAGTATTTCAGATTTGTGTTTTAATTCTTGCAAATTACTTGCTAGAAGAACACTAGAAGCATCTAAACAGTAAGTAATTG
The DNA here is from genome assembly GCF_037356315.1 of Lithobates pipiens. NCBI lineage: Eukaryota > Metazoa > Chordata > Amphibia > Anura > Ranidae > Lithobates > Lithobates pipiens. The sequence continues at coordinate 36,957,453 of NW_027507758.1, forward strand.
CTTATGATAATGAGCACAAACTAATTTGCTGGGGTGTGTTAATATTCAAAACACACTCTTAAAAGGCTGACTGTTCCCTGAATACAACTATCTTATTTAAATTCAGTCTCTAAATTGCGTTGTTACAACAAAGAGAACAATTATGCAACAAATTCTTCGGAAGTAAAGAAGTATTAAAGGAAATAGAAATCCGTATATTGGCATTTCTTATAATAATGGAGCAAAAGGTGGGGGGGGGGGGAGGGGGGATTTGCTTTAAATGAAAAACACATACTTTAATAGTTAAAGTGATATTCAACTTTTTTTTTTTACCCCAGAACAAAAACTAAAAATATTGATTACTAGTTCTGTAATTTTGTTTGGATATACATTTACAATTAAGCTTACCTTAATTTATTTATTTTTCTATTTATTTTACAGATGCATTTTGTCCTTCTGTTGTATGGCTAGAGATTATATGCCAATATTTGTTCTGGGTTAAGAAAGAATGGAAGTATAAACATAACATAACATGAAACACGAACATTTACAAACCAGGGATGGCAGCTTCCATGTTTCAAACCTATTGGGCGCCTTTGAAAACATAAAACAGACTAGTATGTAGTCATCCTTCACTGAAGCAGAAAAAGGCACTGTGGTAGGTTAGTGTGATCTCAGGCAATTGTTACTGCCCACACTTTGCTCTTTGGATACAGAGAATGTCAACCAACAACATTTCAAGCAGTGGTAGCGACCAGAACAACACAGTAAAAGATGAAAAATAGACACAGCGAGGGGATTAAATGTTAAAGTAAATGTATTTCTCAAACTTTTCTTTCTTTTTTAGTTTTGGAAAGTAGAGCAAAGGGTAAGATCCCATGCCAGGTTTTTTTTTTTTTGGCGGTCTGGGTGCCTGTTAGGTAGTCTCACCCTCTCAAGTGGTCCTTGTGATTATTGTCACCAAGAGAGAAAGTAAAGGAAGATTCAGAATTTTCGAGTTTTCACCAGAACAGGAAAAGAGGGAAAATCCTACAATTGGGAAACCTGTCCTGGTGCGTGGGTTTGTCTCCAAGATTGGAGGTGGTAGAAAAATCTCCCGACTGGGAAAAAGACTCTAACTGAATCAATAAGAAAAAAAGGTTTACCTATACATAGTTGTTGAATGTTCAATTGTTGTTGAAAAATATACTTAGTTAATATATACAATAAATAAATAAAACTTACATTACTGGGGTACATTCTACCTCGTACTGCAACACATCACATAAATACACCACATAATAAATTCAAGACATACAATAACTTACATTCATTTAGTGGTATGATGTCTAGAGTGCAGCATGGAGCAAATGTCTTCCATTGAGTCATCACATTATGCCTAACGCCAATTTACCCTGTAAGCAATGTGTGAACCCTAAGATGCCAACATAAATAGCAAGCGGTGCCAAGTCAGAGATGAACCCCTACCCTGTACTTCCTACATAACACCACAGCAATAAACCAACTGTACAAAACATTTCAATAAGCCTCGGATTTGGCTATACATACAATAAAAAAAAAGTATAGTGATATTTGCTTTTTCTTCTGTTAAGTGCTATTGGGCTGTTAATTTTTTGTAGCGCGAGACATCTTCCAGAGAGCCATGGAAAGGTCTTATTTTGCAAATACTGACCTCCCCTCCACTTACAATTGGTCATCAACCCAATATTCCAAAACTATGAAGCACTGGATGTTGGCGGTTGTGGTCTTGTACCGACTTCTAAGTGGAAGCACGTGTTTGTATTTTAGAACCCATGGGGCTCCCATGGTGTTCTAGAAGGTAACTCTAAGATTTAAGGACACCGAGTGATGGTAGGTGCCATAATACATTCTGATGCTGTGTTACCTAGAGTGAGTGAGTACAGAGATATATAAAATATAAATAAATATAAATAAGTAAATGAAGAATTCTTATCAGGTTCCATATTTAGCAGAAACAATACTCATGCACATAAGTGTGGTGCCCAACCTTTATATGAATGATGGTCTACTCCATAAAAGTTTTTTTTTTTTTTTTACAAAATATGTGAGCAGACTGTATTCCCTCTTTAAAAATAAAAAATATTAAAATTACTCACAACTTATGTAGATAATAGTATGCTTTTTACAGGCCACTATCCCGTGGCTAGACAGTTCTGGAACAAGCAATCTCCAGATCACAGGGGAGAACATGCATGGGCCCCTGCTGGCTGATGCATTTCAAAGGTAAACCTTCTTCCTCAGTTTATTTTGCCCACATGACTTTACGTAAACATATTTAAAAAAGACCTCAACATTCATTTAAAAATAGCAAAAATGAAACATAAGCTGTCATGCATCAACACATCTTAGATGTGTACTGAGGAGAACCTGGTACAAAAGGTTCATCTCACTTGAAGGGCCTTTTGGAACATTTAATGGCTAAAACCATCGACCATTTACCACAAAGTCTTCCAAAAGGTCCTTCAAGTGAGATGAACTTTTGTACCAGGTGCTCCTCAGTACATATCTAAGATTTTACTGTCTAGCAAGCACTTTCTTTGTCACTATCAGAGAGGTAGTAGCCTACGACCAGAACAGGGTCCACCTGTGTCATATTTCAACCATGGATCTGCTTCTTTGTAGGAAAAATCTCTTTATGGCAGATCCATCTGGACCAAATTTAACTTTTTTTTTAGCCCAACACTATCCTATACACATCAGACATGGACCAAAACATCTGTAAGTTGGAGACCTAAGGTAAAAAAACAAGACAAATTGTATTTTATTTTGACTAAATCAAGACTGATCTTAATGTAGCAGTTGGCTATAGGGAAACAACATTGGCACTTCTTAGTAGTGACAGAAAATATCCACCCCTTCCAAACTTTCATAGATTTCTATTGGGCAACAAAGTAGCTAATCCTAAGTATAGGTGAATAAGAATGTGGAGGGGTGGGGAAGCTTTGACAAAATCCAACAGCGTTAACGATTTGTATCTGCTATTTTTTAATCAATCAATGGTATCACTTTAAAATATGGGAAGAAAATTCCAGCTAAATAGACAAGTTATTTTTGCGGCACCAATTTCAATCTATGTTTTAAACATGGCAAATCAAATCTTATTCTGCAAACATATAATATATCCCCCCCACCGCCCATCTGCCTCCTATAAGCCACACTGATGATGCAGTCAGACTTGCTCTGCACAGTCTTGAGGACACCCTATGCCACAAGAGACTGAACCAAAGCCGTGCTCCATCTGCCATCCTATCAAGTCCATGATATAATTTGTTGCACTCAGCCAACGTTCTAGCACATTCTACCCAGGCCACGTTAGGGTTAAACCTTTTTTTTGTGTTTGCTAAAAGTCACAGAGAATGCATAATTACCTGTTTTCTCCTAAATTGCAATTCTACTGCTTCCCTGAGAGTTTTAACTTTCATGTATTGAGGCAATAGCACAGAACAATGTTTCTGATGCCAAGAAACAGAGAGAGCTGTCTACCTTTTGTATGCCAGACCCCAGTATGAAATCAGTTGTCATTTAATCACGGAATAATACAAATCTCCCTGTACTGCTCAAGCAATCAGCATGTCAATGTCAGAGAAACTAGTGAAGGCAAGAGAGAAAATTGTGCAAGTTGAAACCTCTCGCAAATGGAAGCGGAATAATCAAAGGAGGGCTGATGGGTGAACGGGGCTAATTTCAGATTTTAAAAGAGATTTGCTAAGATACTTATAGATTTGATGATGGTATACAGATCGCCATGCTTTTAGTCAGAAAGATACCTTTAAGATACAATAGTTCTAAGAAAGAAAAAAAAGTTGTAGGAAAGTTTAAAAAGATAAAGTTGCCATTTCACGCAGAGATGGTAATGTTAGAGTCTTTTACGCCTCTTGTACAGTTTGCAAGAAAAATAATCACAGTGTGAAGCCCTTTGTTAATTTAGACTCTTTGGTGGCTCATTTGCACATGTAGATACCATGGGATCTAAATGAAGGAATTAGTCTATAAAGTACTGTGATGTTCCGACTAAGGTAAAAAATTAAAGTATATCCATAGCCAAAACTTTGTTTCATTAGTTTATTAAAGAGAGGAGAACGGTTAGAACCACTTTGACAAGCTTTTATTGCCATTGAGGTGTGTGCCTGCTGGATAGATTCAACCTTCCTATATGTCCTGGTGACCATTGCTAGCAAGATAACTGTCACCAGAACAAGAAGTGAGGGAAATCTTCCAATAGGGACACAGAGATGGAGGGTGCAGGTTTGTGGGGGCCTACCGTGATGTCTAGGAGGGGATCTGTGGCCCTTGGTTCTTTTTTCTCTTTCCAACCAAGGGTCTTTTTTGGGAGAGCACTCACCAAGTACTTGGAGGACTAGCTTTGGCAGGAGCGAGGTCCACCTTGTTTTAGACTAGGTAGATTGGAATGTCTCACCCCTTTCAGGATCCTTGGGGGGTTCAGAGATTGAGGCCCTTCTTCAGAGGTTGGTCCTATTTTGTACTTTTTTTTTTTCTGTGCTGTGATTTCACGGCTCCCTTTCTTCATTCACTGGGGATCAAATAAGCACCACAACCATGGAGCTCCAAAACAAAATTGTCTAAAAGTTGGATTCCCCTAGATTTGGAGAGGAATCCACTCACAGAGGGTTTAATCCTTCCCTTCTATATATAAAACATACACTTTAAAAAAAAACAGTGTTTCTCTGTGGAGAGAGGAGAACCTTCCTGAAGAACCACCATCTCTGCAGCACTCCATCAATCATGCCTGTATGGTAGAGTGGCCATACAGAAGCCACTCCTCATTAAAAGGCACAGGACAGCCAGCCTGGAGTTTGCCAAAAGGCACCTGAAGCACTCTCAGACCATGAGAAACAAAATTCTCATGAAACAAAGATTGAACTTTTTGGCATGAATGGCAAGCCTCATGTCTGGAAGAAACCAGGCACCACTCATTACCTGGCCAATACCATCCCTAAAGTGAAGCATGGTGGTGGCAGCATCACTAGTCAGGATCGAGGGTAAGATGATTACAGAATTGTACAGAGACATTCTTGATGAAAACCTGCTCCAACCTCAGACTGGTTCATCTTTCAACAGGACAACAACCTAAGCACACAGCCAAGATAACAAAGGAGTGGCTATGGGACAACTCTCTGAATGTCCTTGAGTGGCCCAGCCAGGGTCCAGACTTGAACCCGATTGAACATCTCTAGAGAGATCTGAAAATGGCTGTGCACCGAAGCTCCCTATCCAACCTGATGGAGCTTGAATGGTCCTGCAAGAAAGAATGGGAGAAACTTCCAGGAAATAGCTGTGCCAAGCTTGTAGCATCATACTCAAAAAGCATTGAGGCTGTAACTGGTGCCATAGGGGCTTCAACAAAGTATTGAGAAAAAGCTATGAATACTTATGTATGTGGGATTTTTTTTATTTAAATTTTTTCAATACATTTGCAAAGACTTCAAACAAATTCCTTTTTCGTTGTCATTATGGGGCATTATTTGTTGAATTTTGAGGAAAATAATTGAATTCATTTTATAATAAAACATGTGGAAAAAGTGAAGCGCTGTGAATACTTTACGGATGCACTGTAGACTCCTGTCTGAGATCAAAGTTGAAAATAGACACTCCAAAACCTGTCATATAGCACAAGACTTGTCAGGATTACACAAAAAAAAAAAAAAAAACCTTGAAGCTGGTCATACTCTGCTAAACCTAGTACACACTAATAATTTATCTTCTTTCAGCGCAGTGAGCTGAACGAAAAAAAAAAAAACCTAACAGCTCTGGTCGGAGCCACTGTACTAACGATCCGTCATCAGTACAGTGATCTCCCCCACCAGAACACTCCGGTCAGGGCTCTCAGACAACTGGCTGACATACACAGGGACCAAATGTTGGCCAATTTTTAGTAAACCGGCCGATGTTTCCCAGCATTCGGCCTGTATAGACTAGGTATTAGTTCTTTCATTCAGTCAGTGGATTCCTCAAATGAGGGGGGTGGAGGAATCCACCCCCCCCCCCCGTATTTTAACAGCTGCACCCAGTACTTTTATCCTCTTTTAGTAGCTTAAATCTCCAGTAGAAACCAAGTTAGCCTCCATGGGGACTTGGAACCTGACACTGGACAGACAATTCAGCCCTTATCGGGAGAGAACACAAGTAAATACCAACACAAACACCATTTCCTGAGAGGTAAGGTGAAATTTTGTAACAACTTAAGAGTGGAGATTCGTTCAAATTCTTACAGATGCATGTTTAGTTCTTTTTAAAATCATAAAAAGCACTTGGCAAATTTTGACAAACTTATGGTCCCTTTATGGTCATGTCAAGCACACTGAAATGTTGGGCGTTATCATACAGTATTATCCAATATATCTCAAACATACCTGCAATATTTCATGTTTATCTGACTTAATTTGTATTTATTTTTTTAATACTGACCACAAGAAATTAATGAAAGCCAAACACATTAATTTTAATAATACAAATGCCATCATTTATGGGTTACAAAGCTTTCAGATCCATAATATTAGCATTGCTTAAAAAAGGAAAAAACTATAATCCTGCCACTTTGTAAAACATTGGTTAGACCACATCTGTCCAGTTCTGGTCACCAGTCCTCAGAAGAAATGTGCTGGAACTGGAGAGGGCAACAAAAAAGGGCAACAAAACGAATAATGGGACTGGAGGACCTCAGTTATGAGAAACGCCGGCAAGCACTCGATTTATTCTTGCTGGAGAAATGACACTTGAAAGGGGACATGATAGCGATTTACAAATACCTCAATGATGATCCTAGCCTAGGAAAAAAACGATTCAGTCTCAGGGAGTGTAGGCGGCCACACAATGAGATTGGAGGAGAAGCAGGTTAACCTTAAACTGCTCCCGGGGTTTTTAACTATCAGGGCATTAAGGATGTGGAACTCTCTTCCACAATTGGTGGTGGCAGCGTGGAGTATGGATATTTTTAAGAGACTCTTGGGTGTGCATCTTAAAAAACACAACATACAGGGATATTGGAAATAGTTATAGACACTGACACATGTAAACCTGCACAGGTTGAACTGGATGGACTATTGTCTTTATTCAACCTTACCTACTGCTCAAATATAAATTAGTGGTATGTCTTTTATTATTGCCATGTTTATTGGCCATTTAACTCGTATGACTAAAAACATCCATTCTGCTCTTACTAATGCATTATTCTTTGTATCTGCTGAATAATAATTGTAAAGTTCTAAATGTCATTCAGTTTTGAATTTTCATGCAATAAAATAATTGGACCAGAAAGTCATATTTTATACTAGAAAGGCTATAAAATCAGTATTTCCTGCCCTCCCCTAGAGTACCATACACTGTGATATAACAGGCCCTTGAGATTCTACACAAATTCTACCGTTCATAGTGCGGCTGATAAAAGTCTCTGGTGGAGCCCTCAGACAAGTTTATTTCAATGTGCAACATTCACTTGTTCTAAGTTCTACTTGTGTAGCATTAGTTCTCTATTTTCATATATTTTGCCTGGATCCATCTGAAATGGAACTATTATACTGCATAATTTAATCATTTAAATATATTTTTTTTCAGCCATTTCTTGGTAATGCCTCCATTTAAATGCTACATAATTTGAATACAGTGAGGAACTTATTGACTTTCATATAGTATTAAATCACTGATGCTGTTTAATGGAGCAGATATGTCTGTATACTCATTTTCTCTACCCAGTTGTATTTGCAATTGTATTTTTAGACATTGTTATAGAATTTATATGTGTAGAGCGCTTTAGGGCAGAGACAAAATAGGGAAATGGGTTATGAAACCACACATACAACCCCCCCCCCCCACACACACACACACACACACCCCCCCCCCCCCACACACACACACACACACACACACAACCCCCCCCCCACACACACACACACACACACAACCCCCCCCCCCCACACACACACACACACAACCCCCCCCCCCCCCACACACACACACACAACCCCCCCACACACAACCCCCCCCCCCCACACACACACACACACAACCCCCCCACACACACACACACAACCCCCCCACACACAACCCCCCCCCCCCACACACACACACACACAACCCCCCCACACACACACACACAACCCCCCCACACACAACCCCCCCCCCCCACACACACACACACAACCCCCCCCCACACACACACACACAACCCCCCCACACATAACCCCCCCCCCCACACACACACACACAACCCCCCCACACACAACCCCCCCCCCCCACACACACACAACCCCCCATACACACACACACAACCCCCCACGCACACACACACACACACACACAACCCCCCCACACACATACACAACCCCCCCAACACACACACACACACAACCTCCCCAACACACACACAGCCCCTCACGCACACACAAACAGCCCCCCCACACACACACAACCCCCAACACACACACACAACCCACCCCCCACACACACACACAACCCCCCCCACACACACACACAA